>NC_136484.1:61191087-61241087 GCF_053919585.1 Euprymna scolopes | reverse complement strand
CAACACCCCGTAAAACTTCATCAGTCTGCTCATATTTAAAAATTATGGAGATAGGTCAACTGCTGGTACATACCAAACAGAGTCCTGTGTATCATGAGTAGGGGTATGACATTAGAATATTCTTTTCGTTGTTTTGACTCTCGAGTATATATCCGACACGATTAATCAATTGAGAACCATATCACTCTATATAGAAACATATAAGATATTAACTGATATATACTCGAGAGTCAAAATAATGAAAAGAAAATTCTCTTGTCATGGCATCAGTCATGAATAAGTTGCTGGAAGCTGTTATAAATAAACAAGTGGTCAACCACCTTAGCAGAAATTACCTACTCAGTTACATAGCTTTCCTTCTGCTTGATCGACAGCATTTCCATTGACTGTTGATCAGTATTGTTGCACCGTCGAGCTTTTAACTCACATAAATAGCTCTCCACTGAAACACAACGAGTCTTATTGGTGGTTTTTATTTTTTTTTATGTGGGAGAGATGTTTGTTCACAAGGAAAGAGACCAAAAATGTATTCCTTCAAAAGGAGAGGTCACAATTAATCCCTTCTTACCCGGTTTTTTACTTAGCTTAAAAATGGTCAACGACGGAAAGCTCTCGGAGAAGCGTTCATTTAGATCCCTACATTATCGTGCACCTTTTTTCTCGCAGCTTCCATGGCGCGAACTGTTGCTAAAACTTTGTGTCGAACACGTGACGCAATTTCCGGTTTACAATCCCGAACCTACCTCTAGCGCGTTTTGTCTAGGGAGGTGCCCGTTGAACAATATTGCCTCAATCGCTTGGTGCGCTGAGTCCATCTTCATTCGCTGAAATTTTATCCTTACATGTACTTAATAAAAGACTCTCGAAATTTATACTAGTAAACATAATATCTACTTGCATGCATAGGGTCTCATTATATAACAAAGAGTGCTCTAAGCGACACCTCCCAAGATATAGTCACAATGTTCAATCTACACACGCACAAATAGGCACAAACATGTGTGTGTGTGTGTGTGTGTGTGTGTGTGTGTGTGTGTGTGTGTGTGTGTGTGTGTGTGTGTGTGTGTGTGTGTACTAGTGTTGAGAACGTAAGCTTAATCGGAATCGGAAAAATCAGAACTTTTTAGGGTATCGAAATCGTTAACGGTACGTATTTTCCGATGCCAAATCTAGTCTTTCAATTGTATTTTTTTTTTAATATGATCATTTTTAAAGCAAAATCTTCCACTGATTATTATATAATAAATATATTTTATAATGATAATATAACAATATGCATTGATTTTAATAAATAATAGTATAATAATGATAATATAATAAATATTCATTGATTTTAAACTAACAGTAAATCTAAAATCTATAAATCGACCCCCTTCCCCCATCAATAAGTGTATCTTTACGTCTGCGAAAAGATCTGCACATTTAACATGTGTTTTTACGGTAATCAGGAAAAAATAACAAATCTATATTACGGAATCGTTAATTGTATCGGAATCGGGGGAAAAATAATTTAATCGTCCCATCACTAGCGTGTACACATATGTATGCGTGTGTGCAAGTGTGTGTGTAATTGGATGTCTCTAAGTTTGTGCTCTTTTCATGTGTATATTTTTGAAAATCTTAATCTCGAACAAGTTTGTTACGCTTCACTCGCATTGCAATGAATACTTTGTTTGGACTGTTATCCTTGTTTTTCTTTTTTTTGTGTGTATTGGTTTTCCTTGATAAGTACTGATCCATCGAGACGGCTATCCTAATCCGACTTGACAGCGGATTACAATCTAAGCGCATCAGACCTTTTGGCGTATTCTGCCGGCGATACAATTCAATCGATAAAAATAACAGTCGGAACCGATCATCGCATAGGAATAAGGCTTTGCGTCGTAAACACAAAACCGACCCGTAACAACAAGAAAAGTAACACGAAAACAACAACAACAAAAAAAAAAGCTGATAACAATCATAAATTCATCAACACCTTTTGCGGATCGATCAGATATATTATAATGATATCACCAATACATGCTTAAAAAAAATCTTTTTTTTGTGTGTATTGCTGTGTTAGGCCATATCAACCTTTTCGAATTCTATAGTGACAAAACACGATCCTTGACGGACACTATTCGTTTATTCGTATATAACTCAGCTAAAAAATTATGATGTAAACACTAATCTATAACAATAAATCTGTATTTCTGTCTGTTTGTTCAAAATGACGTAACAGTATACATTATATATATATATATATATATATATATATATATATATATATAACTACTTCATTTACTCCCATAAACTTAATATACGAAAATATAGTTTTATGTGTAAACTTTAAGTATTTACTTCAAAAGTGATAAATACGTAGGTAGAGCATGTTAGGAATTTATAAAATATATATGGCGATTAAGCTAGACTGAATATTCTGCGTTTCATCCACTACAGGGTTGACATACAACATATATAAAAACAAGAAACAACCACAGAATTCGCGCATAAGCCTGACGAATCCTGTAGTGGATGAAACGCAGAATATTCAGTGTAGCTTAATCGCTATATATATTTTATAAATTACTATATATATATATATATATATATATATATATATATATATATATATATATATATATATATAAAGCTGAACGTCTGTGTGTGTGCCTGGTCACGAATATGCTCCTATATGGTTGACTATTATAGAAAACTGATCACATATAATGATAGAAGATGTATCGAGACACAGGAATGGGTATGTTTGATTTGGCATAATGATGATTAATTAAAATTGTGGGGCCTGCGTACGCGCTTGGTCCACAAAAAATTAAAAAAAAACGTTTACAAGATTTCTTTGATATAGATGTACATAATAATACTTTGATAAGTATGTTTTAACTTAAATAGGGATGGTATAATAAAATTGTGGGGTCTGCGTTCGCGCCAGGCCTCCATAGAATAGAAATAGGCACACACTTTAATAAAGACTTTTCATATCTATCTGTGTATGTATACTTCGATAATTATGTTTCAGTTTGAAGAAATATGGTATAATAAAATTATGGGGTGTTCGTTCGCGCCTGACCTCCATAGAATGGAAATATGTCACAAAGTTTAACAAGGTTTTTTTATATAGATGCACAGAATATTGTGATAAGTGTTTCACTGTGAACAGGTCTGGTATAATAAATTATGGGATTTATCTATTTTTACTTTCATCATATTTTGCTTTGGTTTTGATACCCCCGAATTCGAAGCTATCTCTTTACAACCCTTCCTTTTCATAACCTATCATACTTTCATAAATCAAAGTCCATTTTTTGTAAGCTGTTTTTGAACCCAGTCAACGACGGGTACTTTTGCTAGTATATATATATAAATATATATATATATATATATATATATATATATATATATATATATATATATATATGGTTAATTTTTTTGGGAAAAAACAAAATCCAGAGATGAGTATTGGCTGAAGCTAGCTTGATATGGATATCTAAAACGGTCCTAATTATCGGGCTTGAAACCGACGGTACCAATGACTTATCTTACAACTTTCTGCACACAAAATACAAAATATACATATATATATATACAGGGTGAGTCGTAAGTGGGGCTATAACAAGAGAATATTCTTTTCATCATTTTGATTCTCGAGTACATATATGTTTTTAGATAGAGTGATGTGGTTCTCGATTGATTGACTGTGTCTAACTGTGTCGGATATATACTCGAGAGTCAAAACAATAAAAAGAATATTCTCTTGTCACAGCCCTAGTCATAGGTAAACACACGGTGTTCACGACTTCACGGTAGCACGAGAGAATGAATTAGAAAAGAAAATCAATTCAAAACTAATAACTAAGCACAATTTAACGTAAAAGATGAACAAATAACAACAAACTAAACGACATCTAAAGCAGGTTTAAAGACTACATTCTTCACTCCCTATCCCTAGAAGAGCAAGAGCGTTCTAAAAACATCTGTTTCCCATGACCCTGTATATATGTGTTATGACGTCATATGTGACATCGTAGCAGATGACGTCGGGCGTGGCGTCATAGCAGATGTCGTCATAGATGATGACGTCCACTCTGGAGGATGAGAAAAATGAAAGTAGATACCCAGGCGACGCCGGGAAGCCTGCTAGGATTATATAAAGTCATACAATTTCATAATAAATTTAATATATATTATATGTATAAATTATTATATTTAATTATCTTATATATATATATATATATATATATATATATATATTTATTTATTTATTTTTATTATTTTTAAAACAGTAATCTACGTACATGCGTGTTTCAAGGTAACTACTTCGCATCAGCGTAACTTGACTGTTTCTAGGAATCGAACTCTAGACCATGTTTACCACAGTCCGGCGCGTTAATCTTTACTGTTTATTTTTAACGCTTATAAGTTTAGATTTGTAGTACTTTGTGTTTAAACGACAAATACGGTTAAATTATGGGCGACTTTCTAAGAAGCCACTACGTAACCGTATCTATCGTTCAAAAACAACCAACAACAAATCTATATATATATATATATATATATACATATATATACATATCTATATATACATATATATATGCATACATATATACATATATATATACATATATATACATATCTATATATATACATATATATATGCATACATATATATACATATATATACATATATATACATAAATGCATATATATACATATATATATACATATATATATAGATATATACATATACATATATATACATATATATATATAGATATATACATATACATATACACATATATATACACACACACACACATATATATATACACACACACACACACATATATATATATATATATATATATATATATATATATATATATATATATATATATATATATATATACCCATCGTTTTGATTAAGTATGATGAATTTTTCCAAATCTATTTAAGGCGAGGTGTGTTGCCTGACTTGTTATTTCCTTTCTCGATACCCACCATTATATGAAAGAGAGACTTGATTTTCTAGAAAACTTAATGTGATGGACAACATTTTATTATTCTTATGCAAATACATACACATTATTCTTCATTAAAGAATGGAGAATAACTACGGTTATCTTGTTTTACGACATGTTAACCCGATTTGACTTACTCAAAACTTAAGGCCAATTACCAATTGTTCATTACGCGTATTTTATTAACTATTATGCTATATCAACCATTTTTGTGGGTTTTCTTAATGCCGCATCGCAATCGCTATTATTTATATCAGATATGTCCCATATTCAAAAAGTATTTGTTCTCTATCGCATCCGATCTTACAGACGGGATCACTATTGGCATAATTTGTCATAGACAAATATATACTATCTGAAATACTTCAACTTAAAACAAATTGTCAACTGTGATACACTCCTTAATGTGTCGCTTTAATTGCACATAGAAATATTTTTTTACTGCATTAAATGAAATATGCTAAGAAACTAAAGCTGCCTATAGAACTGCTAGCAACCACTGCAAAAGGTTATAAAAAGCGCGAGAGAGTTTTTTTTTCCATACTGTCAAATCTAAAGTAGCTAAGCAGCGGCTAGATTCGCACGAGTTTTGGCGCATAACAGAATTCTGAACAAATGCTTAACTTTGATCCCAACCATCACTTGAGGTGTCTATCTTTGTTAAACACTATTTGACCAAGATGGGCATCAAGACAGTTCCTCGCACTCTCTATAAACCAGATGTTGCTCACTATGGCTAAGCTAAAAAAAACCTTAGAAGTTGTCTTAATGAGACAACTGACGGTGTGAGACTCTAAGAAAACAAGCCGTGCGTTAGAAACAGAGATGCGTTATTGAATCTCTCCATTCAGAAAAAAAAATGAACCGATCCACCTTGCCCGGCGGTTTTCAGCATAGTTAGGATATGAGTTTGTCGATTTCAGAATGGCGATAGAGATGTGATTGACAAAGAACGGTCACTGTAACTGTAAGTCTACAACTTTATTTTAGTTAAAAATAGTAGTCCTTATTTTGGAACGCTTTTTGTATAAACAAGATGAAAAGGATAAACTTCACGGTCGAAACCACGTGATAAACATTTATCCAAACTTTCAATTACACGTTATTGTGCCTGAAAGATGCGGGGTATTTCCGCTAGTAGTGAATGACATAATTAAGTCTTAAAATTCTCGGACTTTTTTTTTCTCATGCGAATGAATCAGTGGCATTTTGCCCATGACTAACTGTCATAGAGGAAATCGTGGGCGATAAATGCTTACATCGTATCCGTTTTGTGTGGGAGAACATTCTAATGATAACTTACGTAGATTTGAGGTATACGAAAATGAAAATGGACATATCTACCGGCATAATAGGACATTATAGAAAGGCATAAGTACATCATATCAGGCAAAGCATTCAATTAAACACATATTTATGACCACGCCAGCGCCAACACGGACTCTATCATGGCGGCCTTTTCCCGCCTAAAACACTGTTCTTGTCAAGATGGCTATCGCTTGTCATGTCCCCGTAAGCGACAATTAGTCTGACCAAGCAAATAATTTGAATACGTTTTGCCCAGCGCCATGATCTTTATGTATATCCAAGACCAGAAAGAAAGCATAGTCCGATCGGATTAATGGGAAATCGGTGTGCAAACTAGCTTATAAATAGATTGTAACTAACTTGAAACATCTTCTGTGCCAATTTTGTTTTTATATAAGTTTAGAATATACTTTGTTTATTTGAATCAAATTCTTTTCTTTAAGGTATATTATATCAATTCGTCCAAAGAAAAAAAAACAATTCTCTTATACATGCAGTGAAAGTTCGGAAACCTACATTGTGTACTAATCACTATTAACTCTTTTTTGGGGCTCGGCAAAAAAGTTGTCTCTAACCAAATAGCTCCCATAATATCTAGCAAGATGCATCCCCTGAACATCACCGCAATGTTACAAGTTATTATGTCCGAACAACGCGGGGTATATTTGCTAGTATTGAATGGCATAATTTAGTCTTTAAAATCTCGAACTCTTTTTACTCATGCAAGTGCGAATTAATCAGTGTCATTTTACCTATAACTAATTTCCTATAACTAATTTCCATAGAGGAAATCGTGAGCGATAAATGCTTACAGGGTATCCATTTTGCGTAGGAGACCATTCTACTGATAACTTGAAGAGATTCGCGGGATACGAAAACGAACAAGTGTAAATACTTTGATGAAATCTGACAGACTAACAGCATTTGTGCAAGTAGCAAAATCACACCCCTCCACTATGGAGTTTTCTAGATACCGAAAGGCTTTCTATTCTAAAATCACATTTCTTCGAAATATTTACTTAGTGTGAGACTCCAAGAAAGCGACCTCTCTTATGGAAATTCGCCAGACCAGATATGCGTCATTAAATTCCATTGAGATTTCGATTGATTCAGAATGGTTGTAACTATGTAGAAAAATGAATTTTTGACCATGAGAAATCGTTCGTGTTAATGGTATCAGTTCCGTCTTCGTAGATCTTCAACTTATTGAGTTAAAAAAAGAAGGCTTTACTTTTAAAATGACTTTCATACATCGAGTTTTTTTTTTAATTTATCAAAGAGTATCAGACTTATCCGCCGTTGCCCGGTATTAAACGTAGCGTTTAATCCCTGTAAAGAATGAAGTAAAAAAAATAAATAAATAAAACAAAATAAACGGCAAAACAAATGAGACATGTGCACGCGAGTCTCATGTTTTTCTAAACAGCTCATTTCTTGTAAGTAAAACAAATACTCGAACTGATATCAAAACCAAACCTAAAGTACGATCACAATAAGTCTACCTTTACACGATCTTAAGCAAGTGTTTTCAAATCTACTTATTCTTAACATAAAGAAGCTCCTATATGTACGATTCCCGCATGTACAGTCGTGAAACAGTTGACAAACAGATACAAATCCAATGGCCCATCCCCCGTACCAATTTATTCAATTTTCACCCCTTAACGGACCCTTTTTCCGGATGAAGATCGATGTTTGAATACCCTATTAATCAAATTTAAAGTCTGTAAATAAAAACTCGTTCAGTATGTAGGTTGAGAGTTGCCCCCTCTCTCTTTCTCTCTCTCTTTCTCTCTCTCTTTCTCTCTCTCTCACACAAACATACACACCCACATTCTCACTTTTAAAGATATAAAGATTATATAAGTGGGTGGCATTAAATTTGGGTCACCTTTTATCTAGATGGACTCAGTAAATCATTAATAAAGACTATTCTGGAAATTCATGAAACTATTTTATCGCTAAGTAGGTGTATATTATTTTATCAAAAAATATTATTACCAGGTTCATTTTTTTTTTCAGAAACGCCCAAGTCAATATAATATAACTAACAAATTAGAAAATATGCATTACAGAAATACTTGGCAAATAGAAAAAAAATGTTCTGCTCTAGCAATCAATGAGACATTTATTTTAAAAGACTCTTCTCATTATAAACGTGTGTGTAATTTGTTGTTTTCAATTAGGTTTTAACACTAATAAAATAATGAATTCAGGATGCAAAACACTATAATTAACAGTAGCGTTAGTATCACTAACATCTATGATTCATAAAAAAGAGAGGATGATAATATTCTGATTGTCCAAATAAGTAGAAAGGTGTTGATATATAGACACAATTACGTGATTAAAAATGATACGCGTAAAAATGTATTGAAACAATCCAAGCAAATATTAGATGAGTCATTACTACAACTAAGTATAATGGGAAATGTTTACTGAACATTGTTTCATCTTTATTATAATTATAAAAAAATTGTTTGATATTTATTATAAATTATAAAAGGCTATTGAATGTCCGGCTGTCCTTGCTATTTCGCTTGAATCATGTGTGTGTATATATATATATATATATATATATATATATATATATATATATATATATATATATAGGAAATTTATTACTGTGAGTCCAGAATGAGTTTACAAATTGTTTCAACTAGAGGAAAATCCTCAAAGAGAGGAAAAATCCAACTAGCATCATCAGAATTCATAGATGGACAATAAGTCAATCTAATTATTATATGACGATATTCGCGTATTAGCAAAGTTGATCGACTTTATTACAACTAAAAATGCTCAATATATATATATATAATTTAAAGGAGATTAGAATAATAGTCTAAAGAGCTAAGTGTATTTTAATGTAATAGTGAAATTACTAGTTTAATTAAAATACAGGAAATGCTCGTTGTAATTTAGATATATAATAAGCTCGATAGTTAAATGTCCTAGAGCTAATTCAATATTAAGTAATGTGATTTATAATTTAAAAGTTTTAAAATTTTTAAAATTTAAAAATCAAAATTTAATTAAATTAAAAATCAGTTTCATAAGAAGGAACAACATATATATATATATATATATATATATATATATATATATATATATATATATATATATATATATTAACTACTATAAAAAAATTTAAATACCTACAGACACTAGCGTTTCATCCTTTCGGAAATCATCAGTGCAGGGTGTCACGATTGACGACAGTCGAGAATCTCGAACCCCGGTTACTGAAGTCATGTCTGGCTTCATTAGCAAGGACCCGAGCCAATGAATACTACTACCGCGAAAGATACAAGTTAAAATAAACATTTTTTTCTTATTAAATGCTTTTAGTGTCAGTCAATCTAATTATTATATGACGATATTCGCGTATTAGCAAAGTTGATCGACTTTATTACAACTAAAAATGCTCAACGATAAGAAACAAGTTTCTTAAAGGGACTGACATTATTATTTACTATAATAATTATTAAATGCCTACAGACACTTGTGAATCATCAGCTCAGTGTATGTATATATATATATACTGTGATAATCCCCAACGGGAAAAGTATGCGATAATCCCTAACGGGAAAAGCATGCGAGAAAAATTTACCTTTACTGTGATTACGGAAAAGCCCATTTTAATGGGATTTCCCCCTTTTTTCTTTCTTTTAAAAAAATGCTCCATTGCCAAAATGTGTTTATTCATAAAGTCTGAAGAAATGCTGGTTTTTTAAAATTTTCAAACGATATAATGCTTGACATTATCGAACTGGACATGGAAACAATTGTAACGCAAAATGAAATACGATTTTTGTTGCCACCAACACCTTGTTTTGAAGTCTTGATTTTGCACACACAGTATATTAATGCTTAATTATCAAATGTGATAATTTTGTAGCTTACTCATTAAGTCAACCATTTTTGGCTTAAACCCCATTGGTATATGAAAATTTACTGAATTTCACGAACTCAGTATATTACATCTATATATATATATATATATATATATATATATATATATATATATATAACGAATAAAGACAATATATATATAGATATTTTGAGAGATAGAAAGAGAGAGAAAGGGAGATAGAGATAGAGAGAGGGGTTATTTTTTGTTTTTGTTTTGCGATACTTTTGAATGAAATTCAATTATTTATACGATTGTGTATTTTTACCTAAATGCGAGTTAAGAATGATTTTCCTTTTTACCACATGTTTTTTTTTGTTTTGTTTTTTTTTACATGGTAGTCACCACTCGGATATAAGGTGTATTGTGTGTACAGTAATCAATGGGATAATATCGTAGTAATCTTTAGTATTGGAGATTTGATAAAGTGTATTACTTAAAAGGACATCCCCCACTAAGCTACGGAGTCTATTTTGTGCTCTGTCAAGGCAGTATAGGCTGCTTTTAGCAGCTCCTGCCCAGATGTGGCAGCAGTACTCCATCCTTGGACGTACTTAGCTGTAATATAGATAGAGAATTGCATCAACAGTGAGATATCTACTTAAGCGGTTGAAGGATCCCACCATTTTCCCAGCGACCTTGGCGACAGACTTGATGTACGTGTTCTATTTCAGATCAGGAATAAATGTCAATCCCAGAAGCTTGTCAAAATATGGAGCCTACCCAAAACGAGATACATACATTTACATTGGTGCCAGATGGGGATCAGAGCGTTACAGGATGTAAAGATAGGACCTTGTTTTAAGACGCATAGTAACCAGCCACCTCTTCCCCCATTGTACCACGCGCTCAAGGTCAGAGGAGAGAGAATCAGAGAGAACTTTTTCATTTATGGCCTTTGGTGCGTTTCCATAGATGGTCGTATTATCATCAGAGCTGTCAACGAATGATTTAAGTATGTGTTTTGGGAGATAATTGATGCAGATCACGAAGAGAGTTGGGCCCAGAAAGGACCCCTGAAGCATTAATAATGTGGGCTTCTGATTTCTGCCCATGAACCACAACTCTTATGAGCCTATCAGAGAGAAAGATTTAATAATTGAGAAAACATTTCTAGTTATACCATAGCCGGAAATTTTGTGAACTAAGCCTTTGTATCATACCTTGTCGAAGGCTTTTGATATGTCAAGAGCAATTGCCCTAGAAAGGAAGCCTTTGTTGAGAGATTCACTCATCCTATGAGATATAGCCGTTAGCACATCTGCTGTGGATCTAGCAGAACGGAAACCATATTGCATGTCACTAAGAATGTTATTTCTGCTGAGGTGTTTGACTACTTCTTTATTTAATATGGATTCCAGAAACTTACTCATGACACACAGGAGACTTATTGGTCTACATTGAAAAGGAGATGACCTAATACCAGGGCATACTGATGAGGTATTCTACAGTATTGGGAGGCACTTCTTCTTAGGACAGCGCTTAAACAGTTTTGTAAGTATAGGGGCAAGTTCTGGTTGGAGCTTTTTCAACACTATAATTGGAATGCCGTCAGACTAGTTGCGTTATTGGAATCAAGGTTCTTCATTAGCCTGGCGACATCACGCACAGATTTTGTATGTTGCAAAACGGGTTGTCTGTTATAGGAGGACATACTGGAAGTTGATGGCCTTTGTCGCATAGGGTAGACTTAGCTGCAAAGTTCTTGGCAAGTAGTTTGGCCTTGTCTGATGCTGACGAGATGACCTCTGGTCCACTGATGATAGTTGGGATAGAACACACGCTTCTGTTCAGAATCCTGTTTTCTATTTGCCAAAATTGGTGGGAACCAAGCCGCTGCTCAGCTACTTTAGAAAAAACGGATTGAGCATATAGCTCTCTTGAATTTTTATTACTCTTTTACAGTGGTTGCTGGCAGTCCTGAAAGCAGCTTTAGTTTTATATATATGTATATATATATATATATATATATATGTGTGTGTGTGTGTGTGTGTGTGTGTGTGTGTGTGTGTGTGTGTGTGTGTGCGTAGAGAGAGAGCACCTTTTTGCAATAAGTTCCAAATTTCGGCGGTTATTGATCAGAATTTTACAAATGAAGGCTCGTTGGAAAGGTAATGACCTGAATTGTGTAGTCATTATAATCTATAATATACATTTCATTAGTCTGTTTAAATGTATGTACGTTTGTATGTCTCGCTAAAGTTTTCGACAGATGCGACGGATTTTCACAAGATCAGTATCATTTTGAAGCTCGACCATTCAGATTACAAACATCGAAGCATTATCGAAAAATATTAAGTACTTAAACCTCAATTGGGAATTATTTTACGGGGGTTAGCTTTTTCGCCGGTATTTTTGAAAGTTATCGCCTCTTTTCGAATGTCTAACTTTAATTTAAACCTACGTCATTTCCGGTTTTGCAATGGGCGCAACAACTAACACGTCACTTTTTTCTTTCTTTTCCCCCTTCACGTTACGGGTTCGAGCCTGCCTGCCTACTACCATTTTTTTGCGCTCGCAATTTTCCTTTTTTTTTTTGTTTTCTTGTTCAACTAACACTCTTACACACACTTCCACTTTTTCCCGCCTTCTCGTCACGAGTTCGAAACTGCCTGGCTGTTTTTTTTTGTTTTTGTTTTTTTTGCTCAACACACACCTACAAACACATGGGCCACGCCGGGCCTCTAGACTAGTCTATAATATAAATCTTATCTGTCTGTTTAAATGTATGTATGTTTGTATGTCTCGCAAAAACTTTTGACAGTGGCGACGGATTTTCACGACATCTTTTTCGTTTTGAAACTTAACTCTTCGGGTGACAAATATCGAAAAATTAGCTAAAAACATTAATTCCTTCGCCCTCAACTATTTCGAAAGCCAACCCATTTTTTTTCTATTGACTAGCCTTAAATTATACGTTCATCACTTCCGGTTTCGCGATGGGCGCAACAGCAAAAACGTAACTTTTTTCACGTTCTTTTACTTCGCGATACGAGTTCGCCTACTACAACTTTATTTCTCAACACACACCGCCAAACTCCCGGGCAACACTGGGCACCCAGGCTAGTATTCTATAAAAGTGAGAATGCGTGTGTGTGACGACACTTCTCGACCTACATGCTCAACGAATTTTTTATCTACAGACTTGAAATTCAGTACATAGGATATTCAGACAGAAAACTTTTTAATCCGTTTTCAACCGAAACAGGACTGCTAAGAGGTCATAATTTAAAAATTTATACCTGAGAGTCATCAGATTTTTATGTTTGCAGTTTCACGAATGCGCATGCGTTAATAATTTATATTACAGATTCCTTATGTTAAGAATAAGTTCGTTTAAAAAACCTTTTAAAGATCATGTCACGCTGATCTTTTTTTTATTATTATATTTTCACCCCAAACAAGACACATTGCCACTTTGGTGTAGGGGGCTACTATCAAGGGCAACAATTACTGGGGTACTATGTAGGGATTTGGGCAGAAAGTTGTCGGTTCACGTCGCACTTGAACTTTTGCACATCAGTACAGTTGGGGAAGCAGGGACCTGGAATGGAATTCCAAAGTCTAGCAGTTCTGGGGAAGAAACTACTGTAGTAGAAAGATCTTTTACATCTAGGGATCTCTACAGTGTGGGGTGGGATTTAGCAGCCTGTCGAGTTTGTCGAGGGTGTTCACGTCGTGGGGGCACAAGTGCTTGCAATTCGTCAGAGCATTCTCCATTAAAATACTTGTAGAACAGGCAGAGGGGTGCAACGTTTCGTCGATGGGACAGAGGCTGAAGTTTAGATGCCAGCTCAGGGCCTATCAGATTGGCGACTCTCTTTTGAACCGTGTCAAGGAGCGAGAGACTAGTAGCAGATGCACCAGCCCAAATATGACAGCAATACTCCGTACATGGGCAAATGGTGGCCTTATATAGGTACAAGATACTTTCGGGTGTTAGTAGTTTTCTAGCACGGTAAAGAGAGCCCACCTTCCTTGCAGCAGCCCTGGCGATGCCTTCAATGTAATTGCTCCCACTCATGTTTCCTGTAAACGTTAGGCCAAGGAGTTTGAAAGATGTACTCTCAGATAGAGAGTCGTCGGCCATAGCTATAGATGGTAGAGAAGGTTTCTTGTAATTATTGAATGAAACTAGTTTAGTCTTGGCGGCATTGAACGTGACCATCCCTTTTTGTCCCCATTCCACTACAGATTGGAGGCCATCCTCTAGTGTTTCTGCCATTTCTTTAGATATGTGTTCATTTGTTTTTTTGTCGTGCCTGTTATAGAGTGTGGTGTCATCAGCATATATACCCATCTCAGAGGCAATTTTGTCGGGGAGGTCATTTATGAATATCAGTAGAGGTCCAAGGAGATATCCCTGGGGAACTCCCGCATCTATATCATATTGTTTAGATGTACGACCGTCGAGGACAACCTTGATTTTTCTCTTATCTAAGAAGGATTTAATTATGTTAAGTATTCTATCAGTGATACCGTATGATCTAATTTTCCTGAGGAGACCCTCATGCCATACCCTGTCAAAAGCCTTAGATATATCTAGAGTTACCGCTCTACCCCCCCCCGCTTTGTCCAGTGAATGGTATATACGTTCAGAGATTACAGTTAGGATGTCTGCTGTGGAACGGGCTTGTCTAAGATCATATTATTGGTCAGTCAGAAGTGTAGCATCTGTATGGTGATGGACTAGAGCATGGTTAATTTAGGTCTCAAATATTTTGGCAAAAAGTAGGAGGGGGCTAATGGGGCGATCATCTATGGGCCAGTTCTTTCACCAGAATTCTTTAATACTGGTACCACAGAAGCAGATCTAATGGTTATCGTACTTAACTCACTGTATTTTCGTTTGGATCTCAGTTCGAGCATTATTTTTCTACAACAGTAAACTAATTTATTTATTGTGGACTAGTATTCTCATCTTTATTAGTTGTTTTTTCACGACGTTTCGGTTAACTATTCCTCTGATCTTCGTCAGAATCTCCTGACTGCATTCCCAGCAGTTACTGCCATCCACAGTTGTTGTCGTCTCACCTCGATTTGGCCAAGTAAGCCTCTGGCCGGCTCTGGTTAGGATTAGAACCGCTATCTTCAGACAATCTTACCTGGAACGTATCTATCCACTTCATTCAACGTCGGTATCCACTGCATCAATGGTCCCGAAGTGCGATCAAAGTTGGATTTTTTGGTTTTATAGATCCATGTTTATTTATTATCTGATTTTCCATGGTCGGGTCCGTACCGAATGGTATATATACTATTTAATTGGAATTCATTATAGGGATTAGTATTATTTATTGATTTATTTATTGCGGACTGTTATCATCATCTTTATTAGTTATTACTTCACGTCGTTTCGGCCAACTATTCCTCTGGCCTTCGTCAGGTGGTAACCGCGACAAGATAGGAACTCCGAATCTCCTAACTGCATTCTCAGCAATTACTGGCATTTATTTATTGCGGACTTTATACATATTTTAAGACCGGGCAACCCCGGGCGGCCGCTAGTATTTAATACACACACACACACACACACACACACACCACACACACGCACATATATATATATATGCGTGTGTGTATATATATACATTTAAACATTTTTATATTTATAAAATAGGAAATTCATTGCTGAATTACTTAACTGGTCATTTATAATTTTGCAACACATCTGTCATACGTAAGAGGTCTAATGTGGACTACATTTAGAATTATTTAGATTTATGGGAAAGGAGTAAAAAGAAGATTAAATCTCATCTTGAAATTAAGATACATCTGATTTGTTTTTTGTTAAATTAAAAAACGTAACTATTACACATCAATTAATAAATATGCCTGAAGTGCCACTCTCTTCAGAGTATTTTGTAATGATTTTGGGAGCATAACATCGGCACTGTTACCCATTTGAAATTTCACACATTTCATGAACATACACGAGACTCATATTAATCACGATATCCTGCATTTTAATTTATTTTTAATCGGTGCCTTCCTTAAGTCTCAAGAGACAATGGATATCGTGTGGCTGCTCGAGAAATTGTAAAAAGAAAGGATTACGCAATCTGCAACTACCCCTTTCTTGAATCGACATTGCTTGAGGTCAGTGGTAAGAAGTACTTGACGACTGGAAACAATGTCGAGGTAAACGGAGAACACAAAACGTAACTGGAATTTCCAAATGGTTAAAAATTTTAGTATTGACCAGGCTCAACGGTGCTTAACATCGGGGTTCTAACGGGAACCGGTGTGTTAACCTGATGTCGTATATATGTATTCGTTAAGGAATTTATTATCATATGTGTATGTTATTATTCGTATTTGATGCAAAAATGTTGTGTTCGTGAAATTAATTAAACTAGTTGTGGGACGGATATACTTTTAGTTTTACTATGAAAAGTTATTAGCCTTCTACAATCTATGAATACGTGCGTAATACTCGTGGACCTAAATAAAACTGCATGCTTCAAAAGGCAAGTCTTACACATTGACATACGCTGTTTATTTTCATGTACAAAACGTATTTAAAATATGCAAAACAAAAGCGAATCAAGTTTTAGACAAATGATTCCTGTTGTGTATTATTCAGCTATTTACTGAACTAAGACAAATAAATTAAATTTATAATCATTTTTTTATTTTTGCTATTTTTCCAATCGAAAAACAACTGGCAACAACAAAAGCTTTTCAAGAATATCCTTTACAAATCAGAGTGTGAAAACTGAATGAACGCGTCGACACCGAATTCTTCTCAAAATAGCAGACGTCAAAAGAAAAAGCAGTCCAGCCTCGTTTTGAATATGAGAATAGCTCAGCACTGCAAATAGTACGGACAAACAACAGCAACGCCATCTACGTCCGCTCAATAGACGGCGTGAAAGAGCAAAAGTATTACAACAAAAGACTTTCGATTATCTTAAAAAGACGGAGATAACATTTACTCGTATAAAAAAAAACAAAGCTTTCAAGCATGGAGATTACAACTAGAATGGCGAGTCAGCCAGATAAATATCTATTTTCGATCAGCGCCCATTTTGTTCTCAAGTTGATATTGTCTGTGGGGAGTTGGCAGCTTAATTTTACACGTTTATAAATCACACAAACAGTGTCTTTATCTTTTGTAGTTTTCAATTCTCAATCGAATTATCAAAGGATGTGAAATTACAGAAAAGGAAAATATATTAATTAGAAGAAAAGAGATTTTTCTAATTTTATTTATTTGTTTGCGTAAAAAAAATAAGACTGAATTTACTCAGTAAGATTATAAGTGAAACAAAAGATTCATTTCACAGAACAATGCGGAAGAAAATTCTTCAGTTTAATGTAATTTTGCTTTTTTTTCCAATTTCTTCTCGATTTTTCATTCTATTCATTTCATTGTTACGTTCTTCATTATTCTACATCTATAATAATGTATTTTGAATTTTTCTTTTCGTTTACCATTATTAGTGTTTCTTCTTTCTTGTTCATTATTTATTGCCCTTCATTTTTTCTCCGCTTTATTCTTTTCTCTTCCCTGTTTTCGTTTTCCTTATTTTCATCTTTATTTGTTTCGTTTAAATTAAATTTCCTCTCGATTTTTCATTCGATTTATTTCATTAGTTCGTTCGTCGTTATTTTAATTCGTTAATAATGTATTTAACATTTTTCCTTGTCTACCATTTTTATTATTTTCTTCTTTCCTATATATTATTTAATGGGAATTATTGAGATGAGTATTATTTATTAATTTATTTATTGCGGACTATTATCCTCATCTTTCTTAGTTGTTCTTTCATGACGTTTCGGCCAACTATTCCTCCGGCCTTCGTCAGGTAGTAACCGCGACGGGATAGGAACTTCAAATCTCCTAAATGCATCCTTAGCAATTACTGTCGTTTCACCACGTTTTTGCCAAGTAAATCTCTGGCCGACTTTGGGTAGAATTGAAACCGCGATCTTCAGCCAATTCTCACCTGGAACCGTAGAGATTTACCGTCTCTATTTACTGCGCCACGGGCCCCAAAGGGCGATGAAGGTTGGATTGTTTGGTCTTATTAATCCACGGTGACGAAGGCAGAGGAATAGTTGGTCGAAACGTCGCGACAAGCAACTAAGATGAGAATAATAGTCCGCAATACATTTCCATTTCTTCTTTCCTGTTTATTATTTTTGTCATTCATTTTTATTTTTTTCTCTCTCCTTTATATTTTCGTTTCTTGTTTCCATCTTTATTCGTTCCATTTATTTCGCTTATGTCTTTCTTCTTTTATTTGTTAGATACATTTCTGTAGTTTTCCTTTCTTTTTAACAGACTTACTCGCTGTCATTTTTGTCTATATTTTTATCATTCTATTTCTAGCTATCTCATTAATATAGATACTTTTCCTTTCTTTTTTTTTGTGGCTTTCTTTCTGTTTTCTTCCTCCTTTATTGTTTACTTTGTTTTTGTTATCGGTATTCATTTCATTTATATGTATATAGTTTATTCATATTTTACTTCTGTAAATTTTTTTCCATTCTTTTTCATTGTTATTGCCTATTTTCCTTTAATTTCATTCGCTTTATGTTTATTTCTTATATACGTTTTCTTTTTTAGCGTAACTCGGCTGTTTGGAGGTGTGTGTTGAGCAAAAAAAAAGTTATAGTAGGCAGGCAGGTTCGCGGAGGCGGAAAAGAAAGTGGAGGTGTGTGTAAGGATGTTGGTTAAGCAAAAAAAAAAAACGAAAAGAAAAAAAGAAGGAAAATGGTAGTAGGCAGGCAGGCTCGTACCACTACCGCGAAGGAGGACAAGAAAGTGAAAAAAAAAACGTAATACGTTAGCTGTTGCGCCCATCGCCAGATCGGAAGTTACGTAGGTTTAAATTAAGGCTAGACAATCGAAAAGAGGCGATGACTTTCGAAAACATCGGCGAAAAAAGCGACCCCTTCATGTAGAATAGTGGCCAGTTGAGGGTGAAGGAATTAATGTTTTTAGCTAATTTTTCAATATTTGTCGTCCGAAGGGTCAAACTTTTAAACGATTCCGATATCGTGAAATCTGTCGCCTCTGTCGAAAGTTTTTGCGAGACATACATACATACATACATACATACATTTAAACATATAGCTGAGATTTAAATTATAGATACACCTTTTCTTGTTTTCTTTCTTTTAGTTTTATTTTTATATATTTTTTTCTCTTTCGTTCTCTTTAACAGCTGTTCCCTTTTTCTTTTCACGACTATTTTTTTTTTAATTCTTTTTGCATGCTTCCATTTAATTCCATACATTATTTCTTTTTATTTATTTTCTATCGTTTCTCATTTTCCTTTCTTATCCTTTTCATTTGCCTACACACGTCTTCTTCTTTTATATCTTTTTTATAGTCTCTTTTCCCTTTTAGAAACAATCGTCATATTTTCTTCGTATATCTTCCTCATTTCTTATTTCATATTGCTTTGCCTTTTTTTTTTAATAGTTTCGTTTTTTTTTTATTCCCCTTTTACTTATTTTTATTTCCCCTTCTTCATCTTGTCCATCCCACATATTGGTTATGATGAAACTTAAATTCTGGGATTATTACGTCGCAGAAGCAAAAACTCCCAGCATTTACTGGTCCTGGATATGACCTTAAACTATATCCAGTGGTGAGGCCCCAGCTTGTGGGCTTTGGGGAGTGTGGAGCCACCCTTTAATTACCATTGCTCCCAGGTCCAATCTGACCCGGATTGGTAGTACCTGTTAGGGTCCCAACTATGGGTTAAATAGAAACCGACGTGAAAACAGCAAATATATTCTATTAAAAAAATTTTTATTCAAAATCTTTGAATTCGGCATTAAATAAACCGAAAAGGGTTGATATGCCGTAAAACAAAACCAACCAACCAACCAACCCAGCATTTACTTTGTCGATTCAAACAGTAATTAATCCCCATCATACTTCATATAAGAAAAGCAAACGTTTTTTGATTAAACTTTTAGCGTATATGTTTGTTTATGAAATTGTTCGGCGAAACTACATAATACTAAACAACATCTCCCCCAACATGCTAAGAATAGCTTTCTTAATTGTAGCGTTATCATTTCAGCACGGTTGGTAAACTGTGGAAATACAGTGGTATCTTTTACGGATACTCACATGAATTGAAAATATAGTTGTTTATTATTTACAAATACTCATTGAAATGTTTTTATTGGAATATGCTAATCATATTTCTAGGGTCTCACCATGATTTCACGTTTTGTAAGGGGGTATATAGTTCTCTCCCACTGCAAGAACTCTGACCACAGGGTGGGAAAGTAGAATTAAGAAGTCAGCGATCCCGAGGAGAGGAACTCTGACCTGCAAAAAGTGCCTGGGCAGAACCGTTGGCATTCCCAGATAAAGGCGCCGCAGGCAGTTATCAATAAACTTTATCAAAGAGAAAAGGCAAAGCCTGAGAGGGTGGCCACTCTAGAACTGCACAGAACTAACTTCCCACAGCAAAGTTAACAGGGACCAGATCATTAAAGGGGTGTTGTAATCTATGTTGACTTTCGGGGCCGAGGTTTTGTAAGAGGAAGGTAATAAGAACGGCCATTTTATGCATTGTCACCGTTTTCCTGTATGCGAAGCAGTAACTAGAATCGAATTCCAGCAGTTAATTTTTAAAATAACCGAACTCTTTTTATTTCCAAGTTTTTGTTTTATTTATTTGTTTATTAAAACTAATGTTTATTTATGAATTTACAATCCGCCCTCTCATCAATGTATTTACTTCTATTACATTTGCTATTTTTATTGTTATTTCTTTTCTTTATGTTATCTTTTTTTTTTCATTTCTGTTCCATTCATCATCCTTCTTTCAATTCTCCTTTATTTCATTGCATTCTTATTCTCCCTTGCTTCATCTTGCACAATCTGTTCCGTTTTATAATTTCTTTTGTTCCTCGTTAAATTCAACATGGATGTTTGTTATGTTCCACAATCTTTTGTTATTAATTGTCCTTTATTTATTTATTAAAATATTATTCTTCACAACGAAACAAAAATAAGATAATAAAATAATTTTTTTCAACCTTTGAAAATTCTTAGCTTTATGGAAAATCTTTAATCGGCAACAAAGCTTAAGAATTAAAATAACGTTTTGTATAAAAGAATAAACACCACCATTATATCATAATTTGTTGTCATTATTATTAATATCATTATCATTAATATTATCTATATATTAATAGGATAGCGTGTTTGTTATTTATTTTGTGTGTCACATTTACATCCGAGTGACTGCCGTTAAATTATTGACTTTCATCTCTTGTAATAAATAATTTTACCAAGAATTCTTTATAAGTTTTTGTGTTGGTTTTGGTACTGATTATAGCTGATGGCACTCAAGTCACTTAGTTTTATAAAAAAACTAGAAGGAAGACCCGACGTTGCCAGGGATTGAATGATGATCAACTATTTCACACTCCTATATTTTTATTGTCATCGAAATACGTGAAATCGCCCAGGAGGAAGCTTCACATGCCTTCATACAGTAACTTCTTTCCAGTTAACGATAAAAAAAAACATTAAAAAATTTACGAGCGGAGTTTGAACCTACAGACCATGCCATGCAAGAAAAAAAATACGCTATCAACTTACCCACAGTAGAATTTTCACAGCCTGTTGTTCTATGATTGTTGCTAAGCTACGACATGGAAAGGATGTCTTTACCGATGATAGATAAATAAAAATAACGGTTTCGATTATCGATGATGGCACTCCAGTAATCTATATTTCATGAATAATTTTATAAAAAATTCTTCATAAATTTTCGTTTCGGTTTCGATTATAGCTAATTATATAGATTATATTTACTAGTATACACGATATAAATAATAGTTTCAACAGTCGATATACTATCTATATATGAAAAAGGGGGGTGTTTATTAGTAAGTCAGTGGGCTCTTATATAAATCAATTTATAAACAACAGGGCGATAAACTATATATATATATATATATATATATATATATATTTATATAAAATGGGTTAATAAATTCCAACGAAAGAAAGATGTATATTTAAATAAGGGAGTAGTCACCAACAATGTGTATTTTTTAACATTATTTTATTATTCCGTGTCTTGGTTTTTCATTGAGAATTATGTTTGCATCATTGTAATAATGTTTTTAAGTCATTGAAATCGTTTACGTACGTTTCAGACGGTCTGATGCGTCCTCGTCAGAAATTATTTTCAAATGTGTAAAAATGGCGATTTTCGTTAGTTTGAAGTTTTTCCAAGGGGTGGAGGCTTGTAAGTGTTTATTATACATTGGTATGCTGAATTTTTATTGCTTTTTTTTTCTTTTTGTCCAGGGAGATTTTGACCTGGCTGTAGTCAGTCAGTCGCTATTTCTTTCTGCTAATGTGTTTTTTCTTTTCCTTTAGGGTGGGGTAGGGTGTGTGTGTGTGTGTGTGTGTGTGTGTGTGTGTGTGTGTGTGTGTGTGTGTGTGTGTGTGTGTGTGTGTGTGTGTGTGTGTGTTTGCTTTTATTGGTTTGGGTTGGGAATGTGTATATTGTTTTATAGTATTTTGGGGTTATTTGCTTTCTTAGGAAGGTGGCTGTGGTCCGAGGTCGTTACTATTGTGTATGTGTGGGGAGGGGGGACTGGCTCTTCTGAAGTAAGGGTAGGGGTGCTTTCATTCTATTTTGATATTTATTTTTTGGATTCTTGGATTTTAGTATTGTGATTTTTTTCGTTTTAGTCTTATATTATGTTTGTTTAGAAAGAGGGGTGTATTTAAAATAGGTGATTTTTTAATGTTTCTATTTATTTGTCTCCCCATGTTGGTATGGCCAGACCCAGGATCGGTTCCTAGTGTGTGGAAGATTTTCTTCCCCAGAGGGGGGGGGGGCATTGGGGGGTGTAGGTATGGGAGGGGGATGATAGAAGGGAAGATAGTCGTTTCAGTCATGAGGGGGTTCTCCTCCCCTGACTGAGGAGGGAGCGAGGTGTTGGAACAGATATTATACTACGGTTCTAGGTGTCTCCTAGTGTTGTTGGTTTCGAGGTTAAGTAGGGTTGGTATTGTTCAGTGTGTTGTATTAGAGATAGGGGTGTTATGTCACACACATAAACACACACGCACACATACACACACACACCCTACCCCACCCTAAAGGAAAAGAAAAAACACATTAGCAGAAAGAAATAGCGACTGACTGACTACAGCCAGGTCAAAATCTCCCTGGACAAAAAAAAAAAAAAAGCAATAAAAATTCAGCATACCAATGTATAATAAACACATAAACACTTACAAGCCTCTACCCCTTGGAAAAAATCGCCATTTTTACACATTTGAAAATAATTTCTGACGAGGACGCATCAGACCGCCTGAAACGTACATAAACGATTTCAATGACTTAAAAACATTATTACAATGATCCAAACATAATTCTCAATGAAAAACCAAGACACGGAACTATTTAAATGTGTGTATATATATATATATATATATATATATATATATATATATATATATATATATATATATATATATATATAATCTGAGAAAACTGAAAGAAATATGAAATATAAGAAGTCAATATAATGCCAATAACTGAAAAAGCACCAAGAACAGTTGCAATAAACCTAAAAATAAAGACTGCGAAATATTGAACACATGCGAAAACCACTCCACATATACTACAAACGTTAATCAGTCGCGGGGAAGATACAATAAATAGAAAATACAAGCTTTTAATTATTTATAATAATAATTAAATACCTACAGACACTAGTGTTTCATCCTTCGGGAATCTTCAGTGTAAGGTGTCACGATTAACACCGGTCGATAGATTCGAACCCGGCGTCACAAGCCCTCTCTAGCTTCATTAGCACGTACCGCGTCCAATTGGCTACCGTTAACTTCGCGAGATAACATTTAAATTTAACATTTTGATTTATTTGGAATTTTTTTTACGTCATATATATATATATATATATATATATATATATATATATACAGTATTTAAAAAACAATTATCCACTGACACGTGTTTCCTCGTCTTTGACTCATCAGAGTGGCTGAATCTAGCGAGATTCGAAATCGGGCCCCTGGATAATAAGTGTAAACCATTTACCCGCGCGTCCATCCCACTCGACTGCCTGGATGTATGGCGATTTATTTAGAGGTTATTCGTTTTTGTTTTTGCGATACGTTTTGAATGAATTCAATCATTTACGAAAGTGCATTTTTACCTAAATACGAGTTAGGAATAATTTTCCCTTTAACCAACTTGGTATCCCCACATGAGGAGCGGCATAAAAATTGTTTTTAATAATATATATATATATATATATATATATATATATATATTTATGTGTGTGTATATATATATGTGTGTGTGTGTGTGTGTGTGTGTGTGTGTGTGTGTGTGTGTGTGTAGTTAGTTAGTTTCTTATCGTGGTCTTTTGAAGCTTGTGTTTTCTATTTAGTGTGTATTTCCACGCGACTGATTAACGTTTGTAGCATATGTGGAGTAGTTTTCGCATGTGTTCAATATTTCGCAGTCTTTGTTTTTGGTTTATTACAACTGTTCTTGGTGCTTTTTCAGTTATTGGTATTATATTGACTTTTTATATTTCATATTTCTTTCAGTTCTTAGGAGCGTTCCGTTTATTTTCTTCGTTTTCTGCTTTTTTTTTATTTTCACAATGTGAATGACTATACGGGAAAATCTAAATTTTATCAGTATTTTTCCATTTTTTTTTTATTAGCTAGTATGCCGTCTGGTCTACTTGATTTAATGATTTTATGTTTGCACCTTCTTGTCACATAATATTTTTTTATTTGATCATCTATTACTGTCTCTGATTTATTTTTGATTGTTATTATTATCAACAAAATATTACGAATATTATGATTATGCACATTATTATATCGGCGTTTAATCGCCAAATATAATGTCTTCTATTTAATAGTCTATAAATGCACACCTAATCTCATACCCCATATATTTACTCAAGTTCTTGAGCATAAATATTTATTTACCAATGATGCAATAAAAAATTAATAAGCAACTGATTTGTTGGTACATTTACTAGTATACACGATATAAATAATAGTTTCAACGGTCGCTATATTATCTATATACGTAAAAAAAATTGAGGTTTGTTTGTTAATCAGCGGGCTCTTATATAAATCTATATTGTAATAGTTAAAAACATTATATTATTTTTAATGATGGTTTAATTTTTCATTGAATTTAATAAAACAATTTCATTTCCTCTAATTGTATCTGGGTTAGAGTAAGGGTTAGGGTTAAGAAAGATACAATTCGCAATTCCGCACAAAGATCAAACCAAATTTGCCCACGTAATAATTTACGAAATATTTAATAAAATTAATAGTTTTGTATTAGGTAATTGCCCACTAGTATATACGAGTACGCCTACGCATTCATAAATAGAATGGAAGCCATTTTATTATATATTAGAAATAAAAGAGAATAATTATACAGTGCAACATAAGCACTGCCGGACAGTGTCCAATTATTATACTAACCTAGGATAAATTACTTGTTTAAAATTAAATTCAAGTTCTTTTTCTTTTTTTTTACATGGTAGTCACCACTTATCAAGGTTCGGAAGCCACTCGGGGATAAGGGTTATTGCGTGTAAAGTAATCAATAGGATAGTATCGTAGTAATCGTTAGTATTGGAGATTTGATAAAGTGTATTATTTAAGGGTGTGGTTTATCAGGAATTTGTTTATGTTAGACTTGAAGACATCCAAGTTGTAGTCAGGTGGGAAACTGGTAACTGGAAGAGAGTTCCACTGGCGTGCACTTCTAAGAAAGAAGCTTTGTTCATGGGACCTACGTTTTGGTTTTGGCACAGATAAAGAGTGGGGAATATTTTTGGCAGTGGTTTCAGTTAGACGGGTGTTTATCGTGAAATATTGGTGATGGGTGGACCAGAGATTGGAGATCTAACGAGCACTTGCTATGGAAATAATGATAAAACAAAGACAGGCTCGCAACGTCTCTTCTGTGGGAGAGAGATTACAGGGATGAGAAAAAGGCATCTCCCACTATGCTACGAAGTCTATTTTGTACTCTGTCAAGGCAGGAAAGGCTTGTTTTTAGCAGCACCTGCCCAGATGTGTCAGTTGAAATAAATGTTTTTATAAATATAAACTAAAAATATAATGTTTAGTGCCATAGTATAAACAAAATGGGTTTTAGAACGATGAAGTTAATAACAATAATTTTAAAATAAGTCTGACCTCTAGCAGTATGACATAGAGGTCACTTAAGATGACGTGTATCTTAGGATAAGACGTGGAGACTGAGTGAGTAAGAAGGGTCGGGTTTTCGGAGATGACAAAAGAAGATGTTTTCTCCGAACGATCAGGAGGCGGGTCGAATTCAACACACTAGAAATATGAATGAGAACGGTGCTTGAAACTTCGAGGAGAAAGGGACTACCGGAAAAAAGAAATGTAAATATTATTTTATCGATGATTTATGTGTTGGTCTTTTTTTCTGAGAAGTAGTTGAAGATCTTTATTCCAGGTTTGATAGTCAAAACAGGTGAACCAAGAACCAGTTGAATAGAACCTATCGAACCAGAAATTATTGTCCTTTTGAATGTTTTGCAATCTGCATATGTCTTGTGAACAGCTCTCAAAATATTATCGACATGTTGACATAACCACTACAGCTCAATATATAAATATATATAGTTATATATAGGCACACACACGCAAGTATATTTACCGACGTTTCAAACTCATGTATATCACAATAGACCTGAAAGAATGACTACACACGATTCTCATTACCTACTGGACAACGCCATGTGCATCTATTCGCATATTACGAAACGTAACACTGGTTAATAATTGTTTTACTACAAGAGGATACTTATATAGGTTTTTAAATTATTTTGTTTTTGATCGATTTTATCGATTGAAATAATTACACGATTTTAATATAAATGTTAGTGGTACTATTTATATCTACTTTAAGTTTTCAAATTTATTAAGTTTTTAAAATTTGTATAATTTTATTCTGTACTATATATATATATATATATATATATATATATATATATATATATACTGAGACAGAGAGAGGGGGCGGAGAGAGAAGGCGGTGGATATATATGTTTTAACGTATTGTTCTATTTGTAATATATATATATATATATATATATATATAAATATATATACACACACACACATATATACATATATATATATATATATATATATATATATATAGCGAGAGAGAGGCAGAGAGAGAGATACAGACAGACAGACAGACAGACAGAAAAAAAGACAGAGATAGAGAGACTGGAAAAAGGAGAGGAAGAAAGAGTGTGGTGAAAATATGTTTTTGCGTATATTTTTTTTTAGTTTTAAGAATAGACCAGCACTTGTAATATGAAATAGACGTATAATAGACACATAAAAATATATAATACGAAACTAGCTTCCAGTGACCAATGTATTACTCGTTTTACTAATTATATTTTCAGAACAAGAAGTTCGGAACATTTTTACAGACCGTTTCGTTCATAAAAGTATATTAATACTAGTATAACAATCGGACATTTTTATCTGTGGATTCCTAAAAACTAAGCAGTTCACAAGAAAAATATGTAACAAGGCAGTAAAGCAAACACCACAAAAGAAAAGGAGAATTCACACTGTGTACATGTTCAGTCGATAGGAGATATTAAGATCGCTACATAAGAAGAGAAGACATCTTTATATATATATATATATATATATATATATATATATATATATATATATATATATATATATATATATATATATATATAGTACTCTTGCATAATTTGATCCGGATTCTCGGGAATTCCCGTCAAGCATAGATCTGGCGAGACCGGCAATCACCGGTTTCAGGCGAGCGTTGTTCAAACGTTGAAACGCTGAATCGACTTTTTATTTTTATTTACATCACCAACAAGGGTGTTTTTTTTAGTAACCGTACCAAATGGAAACGCCGAAACCCTCCTTCCAATAATAAACAAATATATTCTGCCGGGGACAATCTATCTATCTATCTATCTATCTATCTATCTATCTCTCTGTGCGTATGTGTTCACATGTATATATATATACTTGCAATGATTGTTTAAAGATATTTTGTATGTATATATATACATATATATATATATATATATATATATATATATATATATTGTATATGTATGTATGTACGTGTGTATGTGTTCACATGTATGTATATATATATATATATATATATATGTATATACTTGCAATGATTGTTTAAACATATTTGTATATATATATATACATATATATTATATGGATATAATATATATTGTGAATGTATGTATAGAGACATAGATATAACTAATTATAATTTATTCATTATGCCTAAAATCATAGGATATATGCATATATGCTATTTTAAATACAAATATATGAGGATAGGCATATATATATATATATATATATATATATATATATATATATATATATATATATATATATAGATATGAAGTCGGGAAATTTTCGTTATTATCCATTGTGAGTGTCAAAGTTGACCTCTGTGCGCATCCATAATCAAAAACTCGTTGCTTGAATTCTTAAAACGAGGTCGTCAAGTGCAAAGCAAAGAGCGAGACTCAACTAAGTGTTAACCTCATTTAATAAAAAGATGAAGCACCAATTCGCTGTAAAACACCGACATGTCTTGGGGAGTGAACGAATTATCACTTTGAGAACGAGCAACAATAAAAACAAAAGTAAAGCAAAAACAAAAAAACCCCGAAAACATAACATCGAAACGTGCGTACATTTTTTTATACATTTCCACGTTAACTCAAGTGTGAACACGTACGCCTAATCAGACATATAATAATAATAATAATAATAATAATAATAATAATAATAATAATAATAATAATAATAGAAACGCAACTACGTCTTTTTTGCGTGAGCTAACTACTTAACTAACCTAAATATTACAAACTGGAGAAAAAAGCAATAGAAGACTTTTAATGAAAAGTTGTATTAAATAGACCCACATACACGTGCATATATATATATATATATATATATATATATATATATATATATATATATATATATATATATATGCTAGCAGGCCGCTCAACTATTCCCGGCGTTGCCCGGTCGTAAAATATGCTGAAATATATTTGAATTCACATGGATTACGTATTTACTATCATAGAGGCAATGTTGTATCGATTATAATATTGAATCTAATATATCTTAGTGAGATCAAATCGACACATACACACACACACACACACACACACACACATATATATATATATATATATATATAGTTTTTTTTTAAATATAATTATCCACTGACACCTGTTTCGTCGTCTAGACTCATCAGAATGGCTGAATCACGTGTCAGTGGATAATTATATTTAAATAAAGTGTGTGCGTTTGGATTCTTAATCCGGCAGGGGGGTGTGATGCGTCTAGAGTGTTAGGTATAAGTTAGAGTTAAGTTCATGCTTTCAGGCTTTCTCACTTGCAGCTAACACCGCTGGCTAACCTCGTGGTGAAAAGGGAGCAGCCATGCATCTCTTCCCTGCCAATACATAGCCTCTCCATCATCAAGACTCCTGAGTGCCTCTACGTTGGCCACAGACGATAACTGGGTGCCTTGCGGCCCCAGGCAAAACTTGTAGGAGAACTCAGAGTAGTAGGGGATCCCAGAGGTAGTGCGTTATGCCCCACCAATATGTGGACATGCACTGGTACACTACCAACCCCTACCCCACCCTTGTGGGTGCCCTTGGTTGGGCGAAGACTAAGGGAACCAACCCAAAAATCAAACACCACTGCCTTGTGGGCCTTATCGCAGCAAAAGATTAAGAGATAGGAACTCTGACTTCAAATTCTACTGCTGCCTTGCACTTTTCCTTAAATGGCTATGGAACCTCATCGACAAAGAAAAGGCGTAGTAGCGGACACAATAGGGCGACTGTTTACCTCGCTGAGATTACTTTCGGCCAGGAGCTGCGGCCTCCTCTGCTGTCAGTCGTCACGGATACGCTTCACTGGACATGAGCATTGGAGGTTCAGAGGGTGTCTATCTGATGCGCAACAGATACTGCACCTAAACTGCGCAAGCAAGTTTGGAGCCAAGGTGGAAAGTTCTGTGGTGATGGAGTGAGACTACGCCAACACCGAGGGATAAAGCACTGAGGCCCCAAACTAGTCATCGTTAAGAATGACGGACTGCATGATGATGATGATGATGATGATGATGATGATGATGATGATGATGATATTTTAAAAATAATATATATGCCGCTCCTTATGTGGGTGTAACACATTGGTTAAAGGGAAAATTATTCCCAACTCGCATTTAGGTACAAACGAACTTTCGTAAATAATTGAATTCGTTCAAAACGTATCGCAAAAACAAAAAATAATTAACATATATATATATATATATATATATATATATATATATATACAGATTAATAAACTTGCCACCTCTTTTTTAAAAGATGGAATCCCTCGATCCTCGAAGACATGTTTCAAGAAAGCAAGCAAGCCCGGATAATGCACATATTTTTATAATTATACTAGCAGTTCCGCCCGGCTTTGCTCGGGCCCTAGGTACTGTTCATAAGGTTATGTGCATATGTATATATTAAAAAGTGTGAATATGTAAATTAATGCCTTTCTGTATAATAGTCTTCTTTAACTACCATAGAGAAAAACACAGGCAAACATTTTCACTTTTATAGATGTAGATAGATTAGCTTCAATACATGGCAATGATTTAAAAAGTATTAAAAAAGACTTATGCGCCACCACCGAGAATCGAAACCAAAACGTTCAGCTCACGATTTATTTTGCTTCTGTTGTCAATGACTGGGCTATGAAAACATGTTTACTGAAAAACATGAACCAATAGCTACTACGTTATGCATTCGTAATGTCGGCTTTCGACCTCCATCTGGCAAATTTCATTTTTTTTTTAAATTTCCACACTTTGCACCGATTTTTCCGGGCTAAAACCCAAACGTAAAGTTTTGCATGGATTCAAATACCATTATATATAAAGTTTCCTGTCTGTATACCAAAAACTCTAGGAGGATTTTGGTAAGCAAAATTTGTTAAACAAAATATATACGTATACATAAATATATATGGAAAAAAAATTGTGTTTACTATAAACTTTTTACGCAAATATTATGCAAGTATAAATCATGTAGAATATCTGCATGAATATAATTACACGTAATAGTTAACCAAAGATGATTATCCCATTAGAAAACCGAAGCAACTAATAGGGAATTAATTATAATGCATGTTTAAAAGAATATGCAAATTAGCTAGATCGTTTGCTAGTGAATGCAATTACAAAACCCATATATAGGAAATTGTATTTTCTTTTTAAATAAATAGAAAAGAGGGGTTTTAATATAAATATCAATACACACAAAAGAAAAACGAATTTATAGGAGTTTATATATATATATATATATATATATATACATATATATATGTGTGTGTGTGTGATATATGTGTGTGCGTGTGTTTTTACATTCGAAAAAGGATAGAGGTGTATAAAGGTATATTCAAATTATTTAACGAAGGGAGATACCTATAAAAAAGTTAATCCAAACCTGCAAAGGGTGATAAAGCTAAATATATTTTATGGCAAATATGTGAAAATTTGGTTGTTTAAAATATCGTTTAAATCATGTTTCAGACGTAAACACTTCCCAAATCTGTTTTTTTACGCATATTTCGAAAATATGTTATTAAACAATCTGTTATAAGACAGAAAGACATAGACAGAAAGCATTTTGACGTGTTGGTACGGAAACATATTAATAAAAACACACAGAAAAGAAACATTTGTCAGAAAGGATACACATATAAAATAAAAAGAGGAAAAAAAAAACATGTCAAAAATTAAACAAGCACAAGAAGTTAATCATCAGCATTTTCAAGGGAATCTTGGTCAAATATAATAATTACTTATGGTTATCTTCCAGATTCGGTCGTCTGTAGTTAAGATTTTAATACAAGTAACAACTGACTTTAATATCATTGATATAGTTATATTCAGACCAGACAATAACAAGCAATTGAGTATATAATATTTTAATTTTGACACTAAAAATTTCTAGATCCACTGAAAACAATTATAAAAACGTTGTATATTTGTTTATGCATTATCTCAACAAACAAGTTGACGGAGATAGTAGGGCGTTTGCGTTTTATAATAAGTAAAAATCCAGGGTTCGAATTTACTGCGTTCTGTTGTTCTAATTAGGTCGAGTAAATATAAGCCAGATTTCACCTTCTCGGCCTAGCAATAAAAGTATAAATTGGGATCAATTAACTGTATATAATAAACCGCTTTCCATTCGTATTGCTTTTCGGCATTCACTATACAGATAGTTTATAAATGACAGCCCATTTTTTTTTCTTTTTTAAGAAATAACTTTCATGCATTTCTCGACAAGGATTCAATTCAAAATATATTAGGTTGGTGCAAAAATAATGTCGTTTTTTTCATAGTTGGACGTACAAAAACGTCATTATTTTTGCATTAACCTAATATATTAACATATCTAAAATATATGAATAATAATAATGTTTAATAAGTTCTTAATTTTTATTCTAGTAAATACAAGTTTAGTTCCGATGCTTATTTTTTTAAGCGGTGGAACGCTGTTCCAACAGTTGGTTGGTTGGTTGTTTTTGTTTTACGGCATATCAACCCTTTTCCGGTTATTTAATACCGAATCCAAAGATTTGGAAGAATAATTTTTAATAGAATATATTTGTTGTTTTCAAATCAGTTTCTATTTAACCCATAGTTGAGACCCTAACAGGTACTACCACTCCGGGTCAGAGTGGACCTGGGAGCAATGGTAATTTAAGGGTGGCTCCACACTCCCCAAAGCCCGCAAGCTGGGGCCTCACCACTGGATATAGTTTAAGGTCATATCCAGGACCGTTCCAACAGTAACATCAGAAACAATGAATCAGATAAAAGTATTCTGCAAAATATCCGAATATATGAATACTTACTACTGGTTGGTCGATTCTCCTTCAGAAATCAGAAAGAGTTTCCTCTGTAAACCGATCAACTGTTCTGGATAGAAAGGAGTGAGTCACGGGAAACGGATTATTTTAAGAAAAACAAAACTCTGCAAATATTTCAATAAAAATTTTATAATGTACATAAAAACATTTACAAAACTATGTCATTATGGAATATCTAGAAGCGAAAAATGAACTAACCCAGCTAAGAATAGTACTTCGGCTTGGTAGATTACCGTGACAACTCGTGTTGAATCTTCGCTTGAAGAGATGTTGGGGTTTTGTCACTGATTCATCATTTTTCACGTGTCATAAGCAAACACACGGTGTCCACGACTCCACGGTAGCATGAGGGCAATGAACTGAAAAGAAAAGCAATTCAAAATCAATAACTAAAACAAAATTTAACGTAAAAGATAAACAAATAGCAACAAACTGAACGATATCTTAAGCAGGTTTAAAGAGCGTTTTACAAGCATCCGTTTTCCGTGACTCAGGCTGTATTAAATAAGCAGGAACCCGAACATACACGTTAGTAAGAGATTCAACTTACCACAGGAAACTATTTATGTTAAAACACTGCTATATAGTCATTTTTTCTGACGGACAAAATCCAGCTGTGACCGCTTAGCAAACAGACATCCCGGTGAAAACCAATAGTCACAGGTATCAAGTTCTATAGATCTAGTTTTTTTGTTTGTTTGTTTGCTTTTAAGAAGAAGAAGAAGAAGAAGAAGAAGAAGAAGTAGAAATGGTGTTATTTCTGGTAACTTTATTTTACATAATTGCCAATGTAATTGACATAAATTACCACTGACAAGTTCACACAACCACGGACAAAAATAGCACTTTTTTTCGTCTAGATCCTTGCAACAGTTTCTAACAGCTGTCAATTTGTTTCTTTTGGTTGTTTACTATTACGTAAATATATATAGTATATTATGTATGGATAGAGGTTGTCATCACTTTGGGTAATGTCTTTTCCTCAACAAACGCGATATTTTGGTGAAAATCGGCGCACTCTGTAGCACAACGTTGGTGGCTTCATCGTTAATCTCAGTGGATTACCTAGTGTTCTCCTCGTTAATAAAGACAGCTGTTCTGACGGAGTTGGCGACGCCTAGTTGTAAAAGTAGTATTAGTAGTAGTAGTGTGGGTACGTGTGTTTTTTTTCTCTCCTTAGATGCAATAATGTAATAAAATAATACGATAGGTAAGCCATCTCTACGCTTTCTCTCTAGTGGTGGTGATAGTCGTCGTCATGGAAATGAAAATGGTGCTTGTGATAGTGATGCGCACAGAACGACAGGGTTTAGAAAAAAAGCAGTATCCTAATTAAGTCAGTTCACAAGAGACATTTTTCTCACTTGTTTGCCACGTTTCATTTCATACTTCCTGTTCCTGACGTCTTCTACGTGTCTCTAATTTCTAAAGTCCCTTCTAATGCAACGCTACACATTGTACTTGATATTCGCCGTACAATTTCTGTTCATGTACTTTTTAACACAGTTTCTAATTTTAAAAGCGTATCAATTGTTCGTGAACATTTAATATATAATTTAGTAAATGCAGTTTCTGTCTTGATACTCGATTTTTAAATGACACAGCGGTTATTTTGGAAGCTAAAATTGAAAGATTACTTTTTGTTCTTTTGTTTTTGTTTTTTTTTCGTCATCGAATTGTGTTTGGTTGAATGCAATTTCAATCTAGATATCCTTTGCTAACATCTGGTATTCTAGGAATTATTATTTGCGGCTGTTAATTGCGAGTCTTTAAAAAAAAACTGGTGATGTTTCTGGTAGCTTTGTTTTATGTAATTGCCAATACAATTAACATCTATTTAATTACCGCTGACATAATAAGGCGTTCCTTAAAGATTTTTAATAAAGATTATTGCTAATTCAGTTGTTTCGCTCGCTCGCGCTCGCATTTCTTTTGTGACAACTGATTTAACATTGTTTTAACACTGTTCTTTCATTATACCTTTGTTTCCTTTAAGAGTAAGCTCACAACTAATAGAAGCCTCTTTTAACGATTGTCTTTTAAAACACACACACACACACACACACACACACACATATATATATATATATATATATATATATATATATATATATATATATATATATACTATATTCTTGATCCATTGTTCTCTTTTTTCTTTTGTTCCCTTTCTGCGCACAAAACACAATTCAAATTATATATATTTCATTATTTCACGATAAAAACCTCCCAATAATGGAAAAATAATATCATTATCTCCCGCGTTTTTTTATTATTGTATTTGTTACGTTTCCCGCCATTTCTATTTTATTTTGCTTCTTTTTTTTTTTTACTTCTGAATCATTTTTCCTCACTTCCGCCATTTTGTTTCTACGTTTTTAACTATCATGCTTTCTTTTACATTTTCTGTTTTGGGTTTGTTGTTTCGCGCGATCTACATTGAAAATAGATTTATTTATGTACGCTTTTCATTACCTTGTAAAAAAACACAGACCATTGTCTTCATTTTGTCTATTGCTTTCATTCTGTATGAAAACAAATAAACGCCATCAAGTGTAAAATCGAAATGTGTCGACTAGAATATTTCCAGCTGACAAATTAGATGTGCACATTTAACGCGTTTCTTCCCTCTGTCATTTCTATTATTCCTATAAGCCCTCTATCTATCTCTCTCTTTCTCTCCTTATATATATATATATATGTATATATATATATATATATATATATATATATATATATATATATACAAATTTCGATTTTTTGTCTTCTATTGTTTATTTATAAATAATTCATATAAATTAATTGTTCGAATATAGTATCGGTTTTACATATGATAAAAAAATAATAATGATTTCACATTACCGATAATAATTTTATAAGGATAAAAATTCAATTGTTAATAACAATTACGAATGTGAAAAAATGGCAAGGATTTTGGAGGAATATAAATAACAATACTATGAATAATAATTCTGAAATTCAAATCTATTCTATTTCCTGACCAGAAATAGATATATCTATCTTTAAGAAGAGAAATTTGCCTATCAGATAGTGTTTTATATTTTACGGGCGTATACTTTCAGTGAAATATGGAAGGGAAAATGTTATCCCTCGCAATTTTTCTATATATTTTTGTATTCGTGTAAAATAACGTCGGAGTCAGTGAGTATAAAACGAAATAAGTGAGAACAAAAAGAAAACGCTTCTAGCTGGAAAGTTCAACCAACATCAAAAGAAAATAAAAACGTATAAATCAGCATAGAAAGAACATATAAAGAAAGAAAACGTCTTAATATAGAAATAGATTATTGCTGGTTAATAAAAAGAAATTGTAATTTAGCTCAAAGCAGGTATCCGGCCATACAATAGCTTGGAGCCCGTGGCGCAATTGATAGAGACGTCGAATCTTTACGGTTCCAGGTGAGAATTGTCTGAAGATCGCGGTTTCAATTCTACCCAAAGCCAGAGACTTACTTAGCCACAAACGTGGTGAAACGCCAACAACTATGGGTGGCAGTAATTGCCACCTGACGAAGCCAGAGGAATAGTTGGCCGAAACGTCATGAAACAACAACTAAGAAAGATGAGGATAATATTCCGCAATAAATAAATTAATAAATAATACTCATCTCAATAATGAATTCCAATTAAATAATATATATATAAAAAAAAATGTAATCTGCGTTTTTCTCGGACGAATATAATTCGAGAAATCCACAGTTAGTTCACATTGGTTTTGCTCAATCAATTTATATGAGTTTATGAGCATGTGTCTTTTTTACGTTTTTGATCACATGTACGTATTTATGGAGTATTTTAGAAGTTGGTGTAGGTAAAATTCCATGTTTTGATTAGAAATGGTTATTTTAGTAACAAGATGTATACTGGTCTGAATGTGTTGTATGATTAGGTCGAAAAAACAAAAGATAGGTTGTAAACTATAAAACCTCGAAATCTTCTGTAAATTTTCTCTGTTGCCGTATTTTTCTTTTATTCCTTTTCTTTATAACTTTATATTTTTGTATCCATTTTATTCCCCTATTTTTATTCTCCTATATTTAATAACTTTGCATTTTTTCATACCTTTATTATCTATTATTACTCTATAATTAAGATATTCTTATGTCTGTTTATCGCATTCTCCTTTGAATTTTATTCCCTTATTATACCATCTGTTTCTCCTCTACCTTATTCACTTAAAAAAAAATCTTTCTTTATTGTATCCCTTATAATTTATCCTCTCACATTTATTATCTCACTATTATACCTAATAATTTACATCTCTTTTAAGTGCTGTTATGATTTCAGATATTAAAATGATTTAATGACCAAGGAATGAACTCATATATAATATATTTTTATAACATGATTATATATTTTAAAACTAGTGGCTGCGCCGTGACGGCACACACAACGCCGCATCAAACATAAAATCGAGTACACTCAATATCAAGTACACTCAACATCGTCTTACTATCAACGCTTATCTTGTGAACTCGGACTATGGGAAATTCCGATATGCACAAAACAAAATCACTGAAAAAAATCCCCTAACTAAGGGTAAGGATAATGAGTAAACGTTGGATAAAATGATGGTTAAAATTATTACGAACTTGCCAGGATTCGAACCTGGAATCTTCTGATCCGTAGTCAGACGCATTATCTATTGCGCTACAAATCCTGTACGTATACCGACAGGTGTTACCGCGAATGTATACAGACGGTGCTAAATTTCGTTGACATCGGCCGGTAACTTTTTCCACAATGCAAGAAACGGCCCCAAACCCCTTATTTCGGGCTTTTTGTGTGATTCGGCGTTGTTCGTTACGAACCATATATATATATATAAGGAAAATCTAGGGTCTCACACCTTTCAGGAAAAAAAAATAATTTTTCAATTCGGTGCATCCGTTCGAAAGTTTTATTGGTATATATACACACACACACACACATAAATAAATAAATAAATAAATAAACGCTTAGTATTGATGAATCGTATAATTTTTGTTGGTGTTGAATGTCAAGGAAGTAAGAATCTCGAACATAGTATATTACCAAATTAAGGAAAGTAAAAAGTGAACTGTGGCTTTAGCTTCGGTAGCTTCGTAACTCACGCTTCCACGAACGATGTTTCAGACAAAGAAAGAGGAAAATTGCGGTTTTCTGAGTCGAAAACAATCCATTTTATATTCATTGTTGTTTATTTATTTAACTTGGACTATTATGTGTTAGCTCCCTACACCAAGAGGCTTCGTATCTAAGCTGGAGTGATGTCCATAAAAAAATGTCTGGATTCGGCACTAAGTAACCTGTAAAAGGTTTAATAGAACTTAAAACAAGCTGAACAAAAGTTCGGATTGACATAATTGTTTTACATGTAATCGACAAGTTTGAGCTTATAGTAAAAAAAAATTATAACACTTATGTTGAATAATAACAAGTGAAGCGTGTATGGTCCCCGAAAGTGCACAGTGAACGAGGCATAAAAAACTAACAAAGTTCAGCATTTTCTCCCCCCCCCCCCATTTAGCCCCAAAAGTCCCCAGAAGACGTTAAATCCTGGTAAACATGAACAAACGGCGCAGTGTTTTATTTAACATGTATAAATTTGAGTTCTTCAACCATGCAAAAAAAGAAATGATAACATCCATCATTTGAGCCCCTCTCCATTTAGTCCCCAAAAGTCCCCAAAGCCTTAATATTTTTAAATTAAAGTTCAGCACTAAATAGACATCCACAGAAGATTTTGGATAAATATGGTAAAATAGTCCCCAAAAGGATGTGTTTTCATTAGCCCTAAAAGAGCCCCTGCGGCACACTCAAGAGTTATCATGAAGTATAGGCAAACAAAATTATATAGAAAGCAGTTAGTTACAACTTTTCAGAAAATTTTATAAAAATACAACGCACGAATTTTTTTTAATAAGCACAAAAATGTCAATTTTAGTCATTTTAACCCGAAAGGCACCCCTAAGGGGGCAACCGGATTTTCCCGGGAAAGTCTGTTCTGTTACATTTTTTTTTACTCATATCATGTTTAATGTTTGTGCGAAATTAAAAAAAAATCCAATGCGTGATTATTGAGAAAAGTGCACATGGACGAACGGACGAACGGACAAAGGTGAATTTACAAGCCCCCCTCCTTTTGTTGGGGACCAATAAAAAGAGCTATAAAATTACGCCCTACATTTTCACAAAAAGGGCCATTTCATGAACTGAATTGAGTAAAAGAAAAATATAGACGTCAAAACAAATTAAGTTTAATTTGAGATATGAATGAATGAATGAATGAATGAATGAATGAATGAAACGAATAATCCGCAACACAAAATACTTACATTTGTGTAAACTTATAAAAAAATGTAGAATAAAAGTAAAAAGTTATGAATGGCCGGAGAAAAACGCGATGCGTAATTAGGAGAAAAATCAAATAAAAATGGAGGAAATAGATTTGTGTCATTTCTTCAGACAAATGAGTTTTAAGTAGAATAGTGTCAGCCGGTTTCAATCCTGTGTATCCACCAATGAAAAACCTGCTTGGCATTATATTCTTCGTATTGCTATTTCCGCCCTGGACCAAACGAATTATAACGAAACGGTCTTAAAAACCGCTCAAGCTATTGTACGGCCGGATATCCGCTTTGAGCTAAATGTTTTAGGTAAGTGCATTTAGAAGTCTTTATATTCGTAAGGTAAAACCAAATCGAGGTAGATTTGCTTTAAATACACACGCACACACACACACACACACACACATATATATATACATAATATATATATATATATGCGCGCGTGTGTGTGTGAGTATATTTTTAAACCTGTGTTTTCCGTTAAACGTGTTTGCTTTTCCTTTCAATATAAGTAAATATGCAAGAAAATACCACTTAAGCTCATGCCAATCCAAATGGTATTCAAATCTTTCAAGCCTAAAGCATAAAAGCATAAAACATGAAAGATGGTTTGGTTGTTTTTGTTTCACAGCATATCAACCATTTTCAGGTTATTTAATGCCAAATCCAGTAATGTTGATGAAAAATGTTTTAATAGAATATATTCGGGGTTTTTTTTTTGTTTTCTTTTTCAATTTGGTTCCTATTTAACCCATAGTTAGGACCCTAACACGTACTGCTACTCCTCGTCAGAGTGAACCTGGAAGCAATAGCAATTAAGGAGTGACTCCACACTCGCCAAAGCTCACAAACTGGGTCTCACCATCAGATATAGTCTAAGGTCATATCCAGGACCCAACATAAAAAAAACTATACTAAAGTTTATCAGTGCTCTGCAGTTATAAACTGTGCTAACTCCGCGTTGCCTGGGAGTCTTTTCACTGATATTTTGGTACTTCTGCATTTACCGCCCCGCGCTTTCAACGAAGATACTCGGTTGTGCTCGGCCGATATCGGCAATAACCGGAAGCATCTGATCGCGAAATATAGAAAACAAAAATTATATAGGTTCGTATTTGGTGCTATGATGAAAATTATAATGATAAACAGAAGAAACAGAAATGCAATAAATAAAATTACAAATATGTATCGCACCCGACTCTAAAATCTAACCATAAACCCTCACCCTAATACCTAACCTTAAACCCTAACCCTAAATCTTAACCTTTAAACCTAAACGGCCCGATTAAAATTATTTCTTTGTTTTTTCCAATTAATAAAAAAGTGACCTTCATATATTCGTATTTGCTAAAAACAAACAGCATGTTCGTAAAAAATTAAGGGATACTCAGCCGAAATGTCTCGATTATTTCCGTTAGCTGCCGAACGAACATAAGCTAACTTCGTGGAAATTAAACGAGAATCAAAGATATATTTCTCTCTCTTTTTTACGAAATTATATATAAAAACATAGGATTTTAACAATTAAATTAATTAATTATGATATCGCTTTTTCACGAAATTATTAATGTAACAAAAATGTTTGATAAAATCAAAAGTATGTTCGTATGGCACTGTTGTAATTATCTCTATGTATAAAATGAATGGATTTAAATAGCTTGAAAAACATTAAATCTTTGAAAACCTGAGGTTCTTGTAAGAATTGAAAACCAGATATTACTTTTTTTATTCAACTGTTAAGATTCTTCCTAAATTCGCTCCAGAGTCATAGGGATAATTAATTTTTCTTTCAGCAATTAATAAGAGGGTTAAATTTATTTAATTTTTATTTATTTATTTGCTATGCACTATCTAATTAACGTTTTGAAGACGACAATACTAAAATACTATTTGCTTTTTTTTTAATTGTGCCATATGTACACCTTTATATGGTGACCCTGGCCAGTATAAGCTGGCTGAACATTTGAGAATGCTTGGCGCTGTATGTACCGCGCTGGACGTCGAAATTTCCAGGTTGGTATTTGGTGGCGCGTTTAAACAGTTGGGAGAGATGCACCCTCAGTCTTTGTTATGGCATGCATCTAAATAAACACTGATGTAAAAACCTGAGTTCTGCTGTGTGCTTTGTCTTATGCCAATCATTGCACCGACTAAGATTAGCAGTTGTATTTAAAAGTGTGCTTGCTTAAATCTTGCATACATTTTTCACCACTATAAACAAATCATCTGTGTGGATTTCAGAACGACTTAGTGGAGGAGCTCATACGTCATCGAAGGGAGAGTCTCTCCCCCCCTCTCTCTCTCTCTCTCTCTCTCTCTCTCTCTCTATATATATATATATATATATATATATATATATATATATATATGTGTGTGTGTGTGTGTGTATGTATGTGTGTATGTGTGCGCGTGTGTTGTTGTTGTTACTGTTGTTGTTTTTGTAAAATATGTCCTTTTTTTTAATTATATTTCACTCTTTGTGTTTATCAATATTTTTTGTTTTGAAACGCAATGCATGTAAAATATAACCACAAAGCATATATTAAAGAATAACAGCAATGATTATGTTCCAAGAACTTTTTTTTCATGCAAAACAATTCCTCTAGCATGTTACAATGTTCGTACATTTTTTACAGACCCATTTTGTTATGCAGAAATAAACGTTTATTATTATATCAGTAGCGTCTCTTTTCGTACATTTACTCTTCAGAAAAATTAGAAATTCTTCATTAGATTGAAACAAATGCATAACAATATAATCCTCCAAGAGGAAAAAAACTTTATAATATTCAACATCGTATGCTTGTTCCAACAGCCATCTTTGTTCATATAGTAAAGCTTTAGTTTGAAAAACATTTTGTCTTTCCCTCAATAAATCGGTGAATCTGGAAGAAAATATCTTAATTACGCCTGTTGGTTATTAGAAGATTGAAAGTCGACCTATTTGTAAGAGTGATAAGTCCGATACCCTCCTTTTTTACTAAGCATCTTTTCTTAATTACAAGAAACCTGCTCAACCATAAATAGCCATGGCTAATGATACATTACTTGAAAGTACTTCGTTCAAACTCCTCGGCTTAACGTTCATATTGCAAATGTGCTTCAAAGAAGGTGGTCTCTCTCTCTACCGTTCTAGAAAGTTACTTACGCCGGAGAGTATCCTGTACCTCTACAAGACCACCATTCGCCCATATATGGAGTATTGCTGCCACATATGGGCTGGTGCATCTGCTGCTATTCTTTCCATCTTAGACAGGGTTCAAAAGTGAGTTGCCAACCTAATAGGCCCCGCACTCCCATCGACGAAATGTTGTATCCCTCTGCCTGCTTTACAAATATTTCAATGGTAGATGCCTGGACGAACTACCAATCCTTGTACCCCCTGGATGAAAATGCCCCGACAAGCACAACAAGCAGCAAAATTCCACCCCAACACAGTAGAAATTCCTAGATGTAAGAAAGGCTTCTACTATAATAGTCTCCTCCTTAGAATTGTTAAATTAAGGAATTCCATTCCGAATTCCTGCTTACTGACTGTAATGAAATGCAGAAGTTTAAGTGTAATGTAAACAGACATCTTGCAGCTCAACTCCCTACATAGTACCCCTGCACATTATGTCTTGGATAATAGCCCTTACATCAAAGTGGCACAGTGCCTTGTTTGAAGTGAAAATGTAATAAAAAAATATTGATCAGTTTACATCTGTTTGTCCATGCATCTATGTAAGATGTTCTGCCCGTGATTCGAACTGTTCAACTTCAATTTTAAAAGAATATGCAACATTAAACATGCAACTTAACAGAGTGATATGGGACAAGATAAAGAAAAAAAGTAAAAGTTAGTGTCGCCAATGATACTGGTTTAAACAAAGCTTAAATGGAAAGTATAACGAACTCGTAAGATCTTATGCTTGACAAGAAAAGAAACTGGAATCTTTGGAAGATTTCCACGGTTACACTAACCGTACTCATGGGAAAAAATTTCGAAAACTACCTGAAAAATATACTCGGCGAAAGAGATATATAAACAATTGCACTTTACGAAATACTAAGAATCTTTAAAAAAAAAATGATCCCTCGGTTGGAATGTATGAGTGAGTAGGTAGATTCTGAAATCCGGTAGGATGCCTTATCTCTAGCTAGAACAAAAATGATAAGAAAATTAAAAAAAATAAAAACTAAGAATATCCAAAAAATATCCCTTTATTTTATTTTAATCAATCAATATGCTTATTTCTATATAAATAAAACAGTATATGTATGCGTGTCCGTCTATCTGTGTGTAAATATTTAACCGATAAACTCTTAAACTACTGGTCACATAACACTTATCAATTGGTTAGGCGGAGCTAGGAAGTGACGTAACAAGATGTGATTGGACAGGCAAAATCATTCTTTTTATAAGCACTATCTTCCACGGTGAAAGATATACAAACATAATGTCGACGCAAACAAACGACAGTATAATTCCAAAAGAGAAGCTCACCAAACCCACAGATTGGACATTACCAGGATACAACTTTATCGGACCTGGAACAGATCTAGAAAAAAAGAAAAACGTCCAACCAGTTAACAAACTCGAAGAATAACAAAGATACATGACTACGAGTACGCCAACCCGAATATAAGCACGAAAGAAGCAGACGATAAATTCATAAAAGGAGTAATACATGAAGGACTCCTCGGCAATCTCGCGGCAGGAGCAACATGTGGAAAGCAATTACTCAGCCTCGACGAGTATTTTCGGAAAACTAAAAGACCTAGAGAAGAATGAAGTACTAGCAGAGGTACTAGTAATAATAATAATCCTGAGCTTGCTAGCAAAAGAAGTAGGATGGAAAATACTATACCCAACATGGAAGCACAAACAGCACCAGAAGAGACATCAGGAGGAGGGGGAATGTTCAATGCGACAGCCATCGGAACAGTCAAACTCAACGGATCAGTGGACTACTCACGTAAATATACATTAAAAAAACAGATTCCGAAACGTGCTGAAGTCGGACAATATGAACGACTAAGCTATACATTTCGAGGCACCCAGAAAAATAACACAAAGAAACAATCGAACAAACTGGAACCAAATATTGCTAAAAGGATTCGGGTAATCGAGACACCACATGATACCTTACCATTTAACAACATGGATAAAACAAATAGAGGCAGAAGCAACGTTCACAATGGCGACTGCATATAGAGTAGAGACAATACGAGTATACATAGATAATATTGTATGCCAAGAAATAACGGACAGTAAAGGATAAACAAGGTATATACCATCACCAGGACAAAAATTCTACTTATACGAAGATTACGGAAAATACGTAGGATTCGGAAATTTACTAGACATCTCGCACATACCAAACAGAAACTGGGTAGAATGTGAACCTGTTAATTACGAGGCAGCAAAGTTACCGACATATACATACTATTACTGGATGCCAGAAGGACTAGCGAAAGACGTATTCCAGAAAGATATTTCACCAGGAAAAGAGGACTTCAGTTTAGACGCGAAAGAATTGCATGACTGGAGAAGAATATGGATGGGTCCTCATTTCCATGAACTAAGACAAGGAGATGTTTATTCATTCCAATAGAAAAACAAAAACTTACAGTACAAGCCACTCGTAAATACGTACGTAAATAAAGGAGTAGTAGTGAACAATGCAACACTAAGATCCGCTGGAAACCGGGGCGATAATTACGTGAAAAACGCATGGGACGGAGGACTCGATATATCAACAGGATCTGAACAATTGTACACTAATTGGGAGGATTGTTTGGAACTACTGGTCACATAACACTGAAATTAAGAGGAAAATAGTAATCATACAGTCAGGATGATCTATAACGAGTAAAATCCTTGCTTGGATGGATGAATAATGCGTGTATTGAAGTCGGCAATTATCAATGCAAAATGCTCATTTCAACTTGCCGATATATTTGTATGAGTTTGCGCATGCGTGAATTAATCATAGCTAAAAAATGGTTGATTTTGTTTTATTTTTTATCTGTCTGTCGGGTTAAGCTCAAACAGTACGGAGTGCGGCTGGAGCGCTTAATGTTTTGATTTTATTTCTATCTGATGACACCAAAGTTAATTTTTTTAACTTTTGAAATCAGTGCCATATATTAGGTAAAATATAATATTTATAGGAGAGTTCGTCCTGTAATAGGAAATACCAAATCTGTATGAATTTCCCCCATCTTATTTATCTGTACCTAAACCTAAACGTAGATTCCATGAACAAAGCTTATTTCTTAGAACTGCACGCCTATAGAATTGTCTTCTGTTTTCCTGCTTTCCAGCTGACTACAATATGGTTGTCTCCAAGTCTAACGCAAAAAAAGTTTTGGATGAGCTGTTCCATATAAGCTAACACATTTACCGAATTTCCATTACTAATAATTACTATATTGCCCAATTTCTACTGTGCACTCTTTAACCCTTATCCTCGAGTGACCTCTTGGTCTTAATAAGTGATGATGCTTATCGAAAAAAAATGAATTAAAATATATTTAAGCGTATTTTACAACGGACAAATTTTGGCTACCTTCCGCAGCTATTGTGTAATAATTTTATCAACAATTCAAAGTCAATCCCAAATATGCAACACTAATTGCATTAATCAAACAAAATCATTAAGTTTGGTATAATCTAAAAAAAATTTCATAATCTTAAAATAACCAGGACGAGTGAAACATTGTATTTGGTGAGTTGCATATTTCAAACCGAAGTTAAGCAATGTTAAGTCTAGTCAGTACCAGATGTGGTACTATACCAAGCGCAGTAACGGGGAAACTTCCCTCACTGACGAATTTGCAAAATAACTAAGGTCGTTAAAATCATATCGCTTGAGCGTGATATATATTTTATATTCCCTAGGTGCATCCGCATTGGCACCTTGCCACCCCCCCCTGTCGCAACACTACAACATAGGAAATACATTACCGATTCATTGTGTATGCTTGATTGAACACAACTTACTTTTTCCTCAATAAATAGCTATATCATTATATACTAAACTTGTATTATGCGATGCTATTGCCAAGAAAGTTACAAATACGTAATGTTCACTCATAATTGCACGTTGCCTTTAAATGACTATAAAACGTGCTGGTATACGTATAACCAGATCAAATCCATGTATCTCTGAACGATTGATCAAAACCCTGTTGTATTATAGGATATAACTTATGAGCGTGTGAACAATTTAAACTAGAAGTCATAGCGCATGCGTCGGGGACTCGTGAAAGCAAATACATTGTATATGAGTAATACAAAAATATGTCCGTGAACATTACTCACCAAATAATGTATGCGTTTGATTTATATAGAAATATTCTAGTAAAGAAATACGCACACCAGTGGCATCTGTCCAGTGTGTGTACGCTTGTGTTCCCTGGATATTCTTCTCTTAGGAAACGGACGAATTACTTGGCGAAGCCCTTATATGCACTTTGTTCAGTATCGACCTTCAGTTCTGAAAGTAGCATTGATGTAGACTCGGAAAGGGTTTTACATATCGAGAGACGAGTGACAAAGAGGGGGGGGCTTGTAGGATAAAACTTCCGGTCAAGCCACAAGAAAATAAAAGAATGAAAATGGTTTATTCGGTTTTGGAGCGGCATGATATTTATAATAAATAATAATAAAATATAATAACAAAACAACGGTTACATTAATAACAATAATAATAGTAAGAAAAAGTATAATACAGCCAATAATAATAATAATAATAATAATAATAATAATAATAAGTATTATGGTGAGAAAATACGATTGACTTTGTGTTGATGTTTTTGTATGGGAGGAAGAGGCGGTGTGTTTAGGGGTATCTATTTGGGAATTTCTGCGTGCTGTAAAACGAGGTTTGAGAGAAGAATAAAAGAGGCATCTACAAAAGGAAGACTTTTAAAAATTGAACGCACGAGTAACGGATAAGACCAAAACGTTATAAATAAAGAAGCGAGATGAAGTAGAAAAAATGTAAGGCATAGACAAAAATTAGAAAAGAACGGAAAGGCAAGGCAAAAAGAAAGAACGGAAAAGAAACAAATAATAAATGGAAGAAATAAATCAAGAAAAAGGGACAGAAAGGGTGAGGTAATGAAGGAAAGAAACACGATAATAAATAGAGAGATTAAAATTAAAGGAAATAACCTATAATATAAATGTCAAATGTTTAAATGTATGTATGTATGTATGTATGTTTGTTTGTGTGTCTGCCTAAAAATTTGGACAGAGGCGACGGATTTTCACGAGATCAGTATCATTTTTAAGCTCGACGCTTCGGACGACAAATATCGAATGATTGGCCAAAAAAATTAATTCCTTAACCCTCAACTAGGTACTTTTCTACAGGGAGGGGTCGGTTTTTACGCCGATATTTTCAAAAGTCATCGCCACTTTTACATTTTCTAGGTTTAATTTAAACCTACGTCACTTTCGGTTTGGCGAGTTTTAAAAAAAATTCTTTTCCTCTTTCGCGTAACGGCTTCGAGCCTGCCTGCACCCCTACTACCACTTTTTTTTTGCGCTCGCAATTTTCCATTTTTTTTTCTCAACTAACACCCTTACACACACCTCCACTTTATTTTCTGCCTTCACGTCACGGGTTCGAGCCTGCCTGCCTACTACCACTTATTTTTTCTCATCACACGCCTACAAGCACCCAGACAACGCCGGGCCCCCACGCTAGTATGAAATAAAGAACCGTTAAAAAGGGGAAAGATTGGTTAGTTGTTTTTGTTTTACGGCATATCAACCCTTTTCGGGTTATTTAATGCCTAATCCAAAAATTTTGAAGAAAAAGTTTTTTAATAGAGTATATTTGTTGTTTTCACGTCAGTTTCTATTTAACCCATTTCTAACAGGTACTACCATTCCGGGTCAGAGTGGACCTGGGAGCAATGGTAAGTAAAGGGTGGCTGCACACTCCCCAAAGCCCACAAGCTGGGGCCTCACCACTGGATATAGTTTAAGGTCATATCCAGGACCCCCATTGTGGGACTTTTACCCTCTGCAGGGGGGGGGGGCAGTCGGCGTATTCTAATACCCCACCAACGGGGCCAAAAAAGGGAAAGAAAAGGTTAAAAAAAAAAGATTAGAGAAGGATAAAATGAAAATTCTCGAAATTTAAAAAGAAAAATGAACAACTGCATGAAATAATAAAAGAAATAAGGAATTTACAAAACGATAAAGAAAAAAAGAATGAATGACAGAAAAACAACATACGAATAAAATAAAATTAAAAGAGACAAGGGGCAGATAGAGATAGAGATAGGCAAGGAAGCGGGTGAGTCATAGAAGAAGAAGAAAAAAAAGAAAAAGAAGAAGAGCCGAAAATAGGATAGAAACAGTGCGTGAAAGAAAGGACCAAATAGATAAAGAAAAGACAGAGAAAAGCAAAAATAGTACACAAGAGACAGCGAAAGACAGACGAAACATGGACAAAATAAAGAAAGACAAGTGAAGCATGCATGATCCCTCGTGAGCGCACAATGAACGAGGCATAAAAAATGTTCAGCATTTGCCCCCCCCCCGCCTTTAGTTCTAAATGTCGCTGGGGGGACGTCAAATCCTGGTGAAAATGAACAACTGATGCAGTTTAAGGCCTTAACATATGTAAATTTGAGTTCTCCAACCATGCAAATAAAGAAATGACTAAGTTTATCATTTCCCCCCTTTAGCCTCACAAGTCCCCAAGGCCTTAACATATTAAACTTTGAGTTCAGTATCATGCAAAATTGCTAAATAGACATTCACAGAAAATTTTGGACAAATACGGTCAAATGGTCCCCAAAATGGAGTGTTTTTATTAGCCCTAAAAGAGCCTCTGGGGCATACCCAAGAGTTATCGTGAAGTATAGACAATACAATTATATAGAAACCAATTAGTTACAACTTTTTCATAAAGTTTTATAAAAAACCAAGGGATCAATTTTTTTTAATAAGCACAAAAGTGGCAAATTTAGCCATTTTAAACCGAAAGGTACCCCTAGGGGTGGGGGCAATCGGAGTTTTCCCGGAAAATCTGTTCTGTTAATTCTTTTACTCATATCATGTTTAATGTTTGTGCAAAATGTCCAAAAATTACAAGTCATAGTTATCGAGAAAAGTGCGGACAGACGAACGGACGAACAGACGAACAGACAAAGGTGATGAGTTTACAGGCCCACCCTCTTTTTATCAGGGGACCAAATAAAATAAAGGATAAAAATAAAAGAGGGAGAAATGAAAATGAAAAACAAGAAAATAAATTGGTAAATATGTAAATAGAATTGAATAAAGCGAACAGCACGTAATAGAAGGGAACGCTGAAAATCCAAAAAAGAAAAAGCAGGAAAGAAATACAAAAATA
>NC_136484.1:61151087-61186087 GCF_053919585.1 Euprymna scolopes | reverse complement strand
TAAGTCCAAAGGGGAATTTCTGCAACCTAAATATTATATATATGTTTTTTTTTTAATTTATTTATCTATAAGAGAGAAAAGCTATTTTTAAGATCGAATCTTTTCGATTGTCGATATTTATCGGATGATTTTTTGTACAAACCATATCTAAGAATACTGCCAGACACATAAACTACCTTTGTGTGAAATTTGCAAAAGCCCAACAGTTTCGGAACTCATGAGGAAGGAAGTCACGCACACAAAGTTACTTTTATATAATAGTCTATATATATATATATATATACACATATGTATATATATTTATATATGCATATATATATACATACATATATATATATATATATATATTTTGTGTACAGAAAGTTGTTAGTTGAGACAGGTCATTGGTACCGTCTGTTTCAAGCCCGATAATAAGGCCCGTTGAAGGTATCCTTATCGAGCTCTCTTCAGCCAATATTGGCTTAAGAGAGCTCGATAAGGATACCTTAAACGGGCCTTATTATCGGGCTTGAAACCGACGGTACCAATGACCTGTCTCAACTAACAACTTTCTGTACACAAAATATAAGTACGCTCTTAAAATTTGGATTTTCCTTTTAATTGAGCACTCTGCTGGAATTCTTTTTCCAAAAAAACTAATCATATATATATATATATATATATATATTGGCTGCATATCACAGTGAACTAATAGGAAAAGATGACCACCAATTATTAAATGGGAAATCCTGAAAAATATGCAGAACTTCTTAATCACTTAACTCTTTCTTGTTTCCTTTGCTTTAATGAAAAAGTCTTTATCACGAAATGTAAAAATAATGCTAAACTCCTAAATAAGAAACAAGAACATCAATAAATTGTAGACATTAAAAGTCACACCTCCTTAACTAGTTACATACACCTCCCACGTAAGTCCCTATCAAAAACACTTCTATGGCTACATATATGAAGATCCCACAAAAAATACATGTTTTCTCTTAAATTTCCACAAAATTAAATATTGGCTAATTTCATTACTACACTATCTGTGTCAAGCACTGCTTCTGAAAATCATTCTATATGACTATACTTATTACTTCCAAGCAATTTCTCTAGATACTCCAAATATTTAGCTACATCCCTCTATTTATCCACTGAAATTTTAGCCCGTGGCATATACATGCATATTATATCCCATATCAAGTCCCCCTCAAACTTTTATATAATACTAGCAAAAGTACCCGTTGTTGACTGGGTTCAAAAACAGCCTACAGAAAATGGACTCTGATTTATGAAAGTATGATAGGTTATGAAAACGAAGGATTGTAAATTTGGGTCGAATTTGGGGGTATCAAAACCAAAGAAGAATATGATGAAAGTAACAATAAAATATATAAACCCCATAATTTATTATACATACCTGTTCACACTGAAACACTTATCACAATATTCTGTGGATCTATATTAAAAAACTTTATTAAACTTTGTGACATATTTTCATTCTATGGAGGTCAGGTACGAACAAACACCCCATAATTTTATTATACCATATTTGTTCAAACTGAAACATAATTATCAAAGTATACTTACGCAAATAGATACGAAAAGTCTTTATAAAGTTTTTGCCTATTTCCATTCTATGGAAGCCAGGCCCGAACGCAGACCCCACAATTTTATTATACCATCCCTATTCAAGTTAAAACATACTTATCAAAGTATTCTTATGTACATCTATATAAAAAACACTTGTAATTGTTTCTTTTTGTAATTCTTTAATTTTTTTTATTTCCATACTTTGTGGACCAGGCGCGAACGCAGATCCCACAATTTTAATGAAGCACCCTTGTGCCAGATCAAACATACCCATTCCTGTGTCTCCATACATCTTCTATCATTATATGTAATCATTTTTTTTTAAATAGTCAACCATATAGGAGCCTGTTCGTGACCAGACACACACACACACACGCACACACATTCAGCTTTATATTATAGATTTAATCTTAATAGATATATTCGATAAACATATCTATATGTGTTCTGTTTATATCCTTGCCTCAATGCTTATACTATAGAAATGTCATCATACGACTTAACCCAAGCAAATAAAACGGAATTAATAATAAGCCTAAACTTAAGCTTTAATTTTACCTTTTTGTTCTAATTGAAATTAATAGTTTTCGCTTCTATATTAAAGCATTCAGGCCATAGATTTTAAACTCTAAATTTTGACTAGTTTCAACTTCTCACAACCACCGGTGCATTATAAATCCAAGCAGTAAAGAATATGCACTATTATATAACATAAACTTAAAGACTAACTCTGAAATGTGTTTATTTGAATCTACTCCAAATGAATAAAAAGATTTGTGTGCATGTACACACACACAAACACACACACACGCACACACATATACACACACACACACACACATATATATATATATATATATATATAGAGAGAGAGAGAGAGAGAGAAATAACATACTAGTTCCATTATTTTCCTCATATACATATATATGTGTATACTTGGATACATTCAAATCAACTATCTAGACTTATTTTATCTTTTGCCATTTATACCGTATCATCTGCTTTTTGAAATCCATTATTCTTTACATTTTGATTTTGTAATTTTATTTTAAACACTTTCTTCCCACTATCGTTAACATTATTAATCAATATAAGTATTATTAAAAATGTTCATTATGAATTATCATAAATATCACAGTCACCAACATACATATCCCCATACATCTTTATTTTTCAAAATCATTATTGCAATTGGTATAGATGCTTATATCTAAGCATAGAGATGAATTAATTATACACAGTTTGAGGTTTTATTATTATTATTATTATTATTATTATTATTATTATTATTATTATTATTATTATTATTATTCAGGGTGCAAATTATTATTATTATTATTATTATTATTATTTCAATGCTTCAGGGTGTAAATAAGTAAAAAGCTATGAAAGGAGATGGGAGTAAGTAGGGGGAGTGGACAGAGATAGGGAACGAATAGAAAGGGCAAAACATGTTTTAGAATCACCACCAATAAATTATTTATGGTTTCCCCTTTTTATTCTTTCTCTTTACTTTCTTTCTTTGTTTTTTTTTTCTTTTCTTCTTTTCAACCTTGCGTCTTTTCCTTTTCTAGTTATCCCTTAACCTCTTTACTGATGTGTGTAGGCGTAATAATGGTGGGCCGGATATATACACACGAGAACGACGTAAATCAAACATTTTCTGATCACATAAAAATTCTAGTCCAATGAAAAGCATTTGTATTACTGGAAAACCCAAATTTATTCTGGAATCCCCTTTACCATAAATATATCAAATCCACGTTCCCCTTCGGTTTGAACTTATACACACTAGTATGCTTAAGATTTGGGGCGGATATCACACACACATACGACATACTATTCTTTCTAGTCTTCCACTACCTCAATCTCTATCCTTAACCCTCCATCTTTTCCCATTCATTCATATATATATATAAACACATACTGAAATCCGCACCCCGTTTGGGTTTTATTTACATAAAACCAACTTTTATTTTTCACAACATTTGATGAAACCTCCTGCTATTAATTCCCTACGACGAGGAAGACCTGATATTTTCATTGCAAATTTTACTTTCGTATAAGCTGTATCGAATGAATGAATCTCTAGTATCTGGTAATTAGCTGACAGAAACATGCTCATGACTGTGTAGCAGCTTATTACTGCTTATGTAAAAATAAATAAGGAGTATATATATATATATATATATATATATATATATATATATATATATATGTGTGTGTGTGTGTGTGTGTGTGTGTGTGTGTGTGTACGCGCGGTTATAATCTGAAGAATTTAAAAAGTAAAATTTGGAGGATAATTTATTAACGGGTTATTTTCTTTTGTTCTTTTTACCATATCTCTGTCAAAAATTGTCGTTCTGTTCGAAAAGTAAAGTTCCCTGTAGGTTTCCGGTTTCCTGTCTTTGCATTTCAATTTTATCAGCTCCGACGTGGTGACTCGATGCCAGAACACGCTTTTACATTTTCGTTATTATTTTTTTTTGGGGGGGATTGTTAACTATTCGTTTATTTTAGTTTTATTCAACGCATCCGCTCTTTGTTACTCTTAGTATGTAACCTAATGCGCTTTTCTACTGTGCACTTCTGTCTCCTACCGATATGCACACACGCACGCACGCAACCCTTTTCTCCCCCATACCGTGAGGTGAAAAAAGTTTTTGGACAAAACAAAAATGTTTGTCTATCAGTAATTTTGTACAAATGATATCAAACAAAATAATGAAATAACACTTTTACATTATTAAAATACAAAGAAACGTGAGAAACTATTTTTTGGAGAAAATAAAGTTATTGAACATTTCCTTAATTAGATTTTTTTTTTTTTTTTACATAGGCATCACCACATTATCAAGGCCCAGAGGCCACTCAAGGATAAGGGTTAAAGAGTGTACAGTAGAAATTGGTCAATATAGTAATCATTAGTAATGAAAATTTGGTAAATTTAATAACTTATATGGAACGGCTCATCAAGAACTTATTTACTTTAGACTTGAACACAACCATATTGTAGTCAGCCGGAAAGCAGGAAAACGGAAGACAATTCCACAGGCGTGCAGTTCTAAGAAAGAAGCTTTGTTCATGGAATCTACGTTTAGGTTTAGGCACAGATAAAGAGTGGGGAAATTATTGATAGTGTTTACAGCTAGACGAGTGTTTCATGTGAAAGTTTGGCGAGGGGGGACCATAGATTGAAGCTCAGTTGAACACTTTCCATGAAAATAACGATACATCAGAGATAAACTCGCAACATCTCTTCTGTGAGATAGAGGTTGCAAGGAGGAGAAAAGGACATCTCCTACGAGGCTACGAAGTCTATTTTGAACTCTATCAAGGCAGGACAAGTCCTTTCTAGCAGCTCCTGCCCAGATGTGGCAACAGTATTCCATCCTTGGACGTACCTGGCTCTTATATAGGTAGAGAATAGCATCAGCAGTGAGATATCTACTGGATCGATAGAAAGATCCCACCATTTTTCCAGCGGCCTTGGCAACAGATTTGATATATGTGTTCCATTTAAGATCAGGAGTAATGGTCAAGCCCAGAAGCTTGTCAAAACTTGAGGCCTCCTGAAGACGAGAGCCATTCATTTCAATTGATGACAAATGTGGATTAGAATGTTGATGATGTAAAGAGAGAAGCTTGGTTTTAGATGCATTAAAAGTAACCAGCCACTTCTTTCCCCATTGTACTACGTGCTCAAGATCAGAGGAGAGAGAATTGGAGAGAACTTGGTCGTTTACTGTCTTAGATGTGCTACCATAAATGGTAGTGTCGTCAGCATAAATGTCTACAAATGATGTAAGGATATGATTTGGAAGATCATTAATGTAGATCAGGAAAAGAGTTGGGCCCAGGATGGATCCCTGAGGGACACCGGCATTAATACTGTGAGCTTCTGATTTTTGCCCCTCAACTACTACTCTTATGAACCTATCAGAAAGAAATGATTTAATAATTGAGAAGACTTTTCCAGCTATACCATAGCTAGCGATCTTATGAAGTAAACCTTTATGCCATACCCTATCAAAGGCTTTAGATATGTCAAGAGCAATTGCCCTAGAAAGATTGCCACCGTCGAGAGATTTGCTAATCCTATGCGATATAACTGTAAGGACATCTGCTGTAGATCTAGCAGAACGGAAACCATATTGAGTGTCACTAAGAAGGTTATTTTTGTTGAGATGTTTGATTACTTCTGTATTTAACACAGATTCTAGCAACTTACTCATGACGCACAGGAGACTTATTGGCCTGTACTGAGAGGGAGATGAGCGATCACCTGAATTCTTAAATACAGGGCATACTGATGAGATTTTCCAGGGAGATGGGAAACTATTCTCCTTAAGACAACGTTTAAACAGTTTTGTAAGTATGGGCGCTAATTCAGGTTGAAGTTTTTTGAGTACTATAATTGGAATACCATCAGGGACAGTTGCTTTACTCGAATCAAGGTTTTTGATTAGCTTCGCAACATCACGTACAGATATACGTATATCACATAGCGTGTTTTCTGATACAGGAGGAAATATTGGGGGTTGGCGGTCTTGGTCGAAAAGGGTAGAATTAGCTGCAAAGTTCTTGACAAAGAGTTTGGCTTTGTCTGATGCTGACGAGATTACCTCAGGTCCATTGATAATAGTTGGGATGGAGCACACGCTTCTGTTCAGGATTCTGTTTGCTATTTGCCAAAACTGGTGGGAACCAAGCCGCTGCTCAGCTACTTTGGACTTAACAGATTGAGCATACAACACTCTTGCGTTCCTTATTACTTTCTTACAATGGTTGCTGGCAGTCCTGAAAACGGCTTTAGTTTCCATACATCTATTACGTTGGAAGCAGTGGAAAAAGTGATTTCTGTGCGCAATGGCAGCAGCACATTCTGGAGAGAACCATGGCTGGCTGTTAGGTTTTTGCTGAAACTTTTTAGAGGGTATGAAATGGTCAATACCTACAATTAACCATTCAGTTAGGTCTAATACTATAGAGGACACATCCTTTTTAAACATGGAATGCAGAGGTAGATCAGATATAAATGTACGGAAGCTATCCCAGTCAGCCTTAGTGTATCGATATACTGTACGATGAAGAGGTACGTCTGGGGACTTATTACATTTCATTTTTATCTTAATTGATACAACAGAGTGGTCGGAAGATCCAAGAGGCGACAGAACAGAAACTGAACATAGTTCAGGGCAAGTTGTGAGAAAAAGGTCTAGTAGGCTCGCATAATGGCCGTCATTATCGGGCACACGGGTAGGTTCCTGAACAATCTGAGTGAGGTCATAGGCAATGGAGAAATCATGACAGAACCTCCCCTCATCATCGGTCTTGTTTGAGTGGGTCAACCATTCGACGTTGTGAACATTGAAGTCTCCACATACGTGAATGTTAGCTGAAGGATAAGTAGAAAGGACTTGGTCAATTTTCTCAGATATGCTTTGAAAGATAGTAACTCCGCTGTTGTGGGGGCGATAGAGAGTAAATATAAATGCAGTAGTGTGAGCTAAAGCAACCCGGAAGCACATATAGGGTCAGTTAGGATCTTCCCTGGAGATGTCCCTCCCACATGGAAAGCTATCTTTAATATAGGCACATATTCCATGCCCATGGCGATCTTGGGGGTCAGATTTAGAAGTTAAGTTAGAGTATCCTGAAATTGCAAACTCATCTAGGGAAATAGCCTGTCCAATGCCAGTTTCACTTAAAAATAAAAGGTCTGGTTTAGTCTCCTGTAATTGGGTTTCAACCTCTGGAAGGTTAGAACGAAGACCCCTGATGTTAGAGAAGGAGACATGGTAGTAGGGGTCTACGTTGGAAGTTAGATTGTAAAACAAGTATTTGAACAGCCTTCTATTTTCATTATTAACCATTAAATTTTCAGTTGTTTCTTTTTTACATTCTACATCACCCTGGAAAGTACTCGTTTTATATTCAGTGAACCTCTAGTCATTCTCTGCCTAGATCTCTCTCAGAAAACATTGCAACAGGACCAAGCGAAATGGAAATCGAACGGCCCATAAAAGACCGTATTCTTTCAGCACATAAAGATAATAAAAGCTACCGATGTGCAGCATAAACTTTGAATGTTTCTGTTAGTACTGTCAGGTAGAGAAAAATAGGGACTCGTTCTACCATAGCTGCTGTGAGTGTAGTGGTGTTACTCCTCGGATGCAATGTAGCATTTTATTATAACGACTTAATGTGTCTAAAATTGTGTTCGAAAACTACATAAGATAGTGGCTAATAACCTAGACGTAATGAATTAGTACGTGGCATCTGTTATTGCAAACCTACGATACTTTTGTCGAGGAGGGAATTCCTGCAGTCCAAATATAATATATGAGATTTTGTTTTATATCTTTTCTGCCAAATTGCTGAAAAAGAAACATTTTTGTTCGTCCAAAGACTTGTCTCATCTCACTGTACACACATTTATATATTTTTATCCCTACTATCTGTAATAGTCTTTAAGGAAAGTCTTCATAATGCTAAAACATACTAAAAAACATTGTACCAAGCTCAATAGTTCGGCATCATAAAATATATTAAAGCACTTAAAAATACAATTGCTATGGTTATAATATGCAAAAATAGTCAATACATAATTCGTACTTTTTACATTTATATTAGATTCCATTTTACTTCAATCAAAGTTTTCGGAAATTGCGGAGATCCACTTCCTGGGACTTACACTTGATTTCTATATGCACTTTTTTTACATGGTAGTCGCCACTTATCAAGGCCTGGAAGCCACTCGGGAATAAGGGTTATTGCGTGTACAGTAATCAATGGGATAATATCGTAGTAATCGTTAGTAATGGAGATTTGATAAAGTGTCTTACTTAAGGTTTATCAGGAATTTATGTATGTTGGACTTGAAAACATCCAAGTTGTAGTCAGGTGGGAAACAGGCAAACAGAACAGATTTCCACAGGCGTGCACTTCATAGAGATTCGAATATTCCGTTGAAGTTCTCCTTTACATCTCAAACATAGTAAAGAAGTTGAGAAAATAATTTTCCTCTGCCGAATTCGCAATTTAGGTATGTTATAGTATATCTTTCTTGTGGTCTCTTGGTCTTAATGGATTCCAGAACGAGAATTCATCTAGTCTGGTGGAGTATCCAGTTTCGTGTTGACATTTGTTGTAACATCCCTTGGTGAAAGTGAATCATTCCTTCCAAAAGCTATTGTAGGTCGGCCTATAATATGTTATTTTGATTATTTAGTCAGCGTTTACTTTCAGTGAAATTATCCGCTTGTCCTGACAAACCGCTGTAGAGGGAGACCTTAGACACTCGGGGATAGTTTCTAGTAAGCATTCAAGTTCTCTCATAAAGGCATTCAAGTTCTCTCCAGTGGGTATTTTCCGCACTTATATGAGCTTTATTATCGCAGTTTTCTTTAAAATGTTCTTGTGTGCTTGCTCATGAAAAATTGGGAGCAGGCGTTTTATTTATTGACACCATCATTAAATAATCGCTCTTACAGAATCAAATGATGTCGTCAATCGGGTTTGATTTTCATGAAAGCCCTCCCTTCTCCAAATGCATTGCCTTTACCTCGGAAGACGAACTTCATCTATCCCTTATATGGTAACCCTCCAGAATATCATAAGAAAGTTAGCAGATGCTGAGCCTTGTCTAAGGGTGACCTAGAAATGTGCAAAGCAGTGGAGTTCATCTCCCGGAGGTATTATACTCGCTTACCTAAATACATACAGCGCATGGTATTGGCAAATGGTCATTTATTTAGTATTAGCCAAGTTCTAGTTTTATTAACTTCGATAATCTATTGAAAAGTAGTATATAAATGAGATTAAGCCGTATACATTTAACATTAACGCATTATAAGTATTCTTATTTTATATAAGAGTTTGTGACAATATTTTTCCCTTAGACTGCTTTGTGTGAATAAGTTCAATAACTTGCTTATTGATTTTTGATGATTGAGCAAATTGATCTCTACTTTTTCCCCCTATATATACGGGGTATCATGCTCTTGTTCCGTCAACTGGATAGAGGTCATAAGAAAAAATACTATTGCGAGTTACTTAGGACCGCTAACGAGTCATGGCTGACGGAACGAGAGCATGCTAACACCGTAAAGTAAATAAAGGGTTCCGTTCGAAATTCCGCCCAAATTCCCAAATTCGACAGAAACATTCCTGAGTTTGACAAGATACATCTGAAGAAAGTCGGAGGTTACATCAACCGAAACGTTGTGAAAATGGCACTCAAGATACGAAACCTAAGTAATACGAATTTAAATATATCAAAACAAATAATAAATGTACCCTGGATAGCTTTCAACTTAGAAATGAGCAATACTACTCCATTTGTCGGAAACATCACCTATGGAATGTGATAAATAAAGGACAAAGTCAGGTAAACGAGAGTTACGAGGAAGCGCAATAGTAACACAAACAATTGTGCTTTAAATAGCGGTTAGAATTCTAAAGAGATCTTTCGGTTGAAGACTCTGTAATAGCCGATAATTGTCTGGCACCAGATAAGATTTCCAATCCCCAGCAAAAACAAACCGCTAAAAATATTAAAATAAAAACAACACAATGTTTTTAAGAATTAAACATCTCTTGCCTGCCACTTTTTGAATTCTGTATTTTGCATGTGTGTTTTACGGTATATCAACATTTTCCCGCTTATGGAATGGCGAAACATAATAGCTATTGTAAGCAATACATTGGTTACAATAACGTGAACACAAGTTTCTATTTTACTCAGAGATGAGGGTTGATTATTAGTTTATATCTTTCATTTAATTTTGATTTTTTGCTTACTGCATCCGAAGAAGTTTCCTGGTTAAATTAAAGAAAAAAAAAACACAATTTTATTATTATTATTTTATATATTCATAAGCAGGCCGCCCGACGTTGCCCAGTCGGGAAATACGCATAAATATTATATTTTAATTAATACAGAATTCTTATTTATTATAAACAGAAATACCGTAGGCATTAAACGTAACGGTAAATGCCTTTAATTAAAAAAAAAATGAAATAAAACAACGAAAGGAACTGAGACAAGTGCATGCGAGTATTATGTTTTTTTTCTTAATAAGTCAATTCTTGTAATCAAATAAAATATATTCGAGCTGAGATCTAAACCAAAACCTAAAGACAGTGAGTCAAGTACGATAACCATTAGGCCAGCTGTACACGATATTTAAAACGTGTTTTCGAACCTTCTTATCCTTTATATAAGGTATCTGCCATGTGAACGATTCATGCATGCGCATTCGTGAAACAGTTGACACTACGTAAATAACCGGTACAGATCTGATAAAATATGATCTCGGTATGGTTATGCATGTAATATCCCTTCGTTCTTTGTTTTCTTTCTTTCCTGACTCTCAAACATTGACCGCCTTTTTCATTCCGTCAAGTTTTTTTTCCCTAGGGTTTTCTCAGAAGGATCCCATTGGAAGGGTAATCCAGTCTGGGATGTGAATCGAATGACAGGGGCGGCATAATATGACACTAATTAAATTCATCAGACATACGAGGATAATATTTCTTTGAAACAAAGAACTCAAGCGACCTCTATCGGTGTTAATCGTAGACATACATGTAAAAGGGGGAGGGAAATATCTTAAATAATTAATCACATCGTAATTGGCTGCAACCGAACCCTGACGACGTTTTTGGCCTCGAGCACATCACATGGAATCGGAGGACACGACTGAAAGACGAACTATCATTTTTCCTTTGCTTTTTTTTAAATATATTTTCTTCACGTAGTTTTCTCCTACTCACTTTCTTTCTCTTTTCTCTATTTCTTCTTCTCTTATAATTTTTTTTTTTTTTTTTTTTTTTTTTTTGCTTACTGCATCCGAAGAAGTACCCTGGTAAAATTAAAGAAGAAAAAAAAAACTTTTATATTATTATTTTATGTATTTATTATAAGGCCACCCGACATTGCCCGATCGGAGAATACGCATACATATTATATTTTAATTAATGTAGAATTCTTTTTATTATAAACAGAAATACTGTAGGCATTAAACGTAACGGAAAGTTCCTTTAATTAAAAAAAAATGAAGTTAAAAAAAAAGAAAACGAGACATTTGCATACGAGTATTATGTTATGTCACATCTTGAAATTAAAAAAAATTAAAAAAATACTCGAGCTGAGATCTTAACAAAAACTAAACACAGTGAATCAAGTACGATAACCATTAGGCCATCTTGACACGTTTATATAATAAAAGTTGGCAAACCTTAAGAAATCCCCTTTAAGAAATTTAAGAAATTGTTAATAAACAGTTTTATTAATTTTCTATAGTAAAATATCATCAAAATCATTTTTTTTTAAATTGGTGTTTCGCTTACATAATCTACTGTAAATGCTATTGCCTCGTGTTGTTGTTTAAACGGCGGTCAGATTTACTAAGCGATCTAAGATGAAAAATATCGCTTCATATTAAACTTTCATTCGCATCGGCGCCGTAGCGTAATACATTTTGCAAGAATACTTTAACATTTGAGAAAAAATAAAACAGAAAAATGCCTTTGAAACCACATTTTGGATGCAAATATTACATCATCAACACTCTGATCCACATCTGGCATCAATTGAAATGAATGGCTCTCGTCTTCAGGAGGCCTCAAGTTTTGACAAGCTTCTGGGCTTGACCGTTACTCCTGATCTTAAATGGAACACGTACATCAAATCTGTTGCCAAGGCCGCTGGAAAAATGGTGGGATCTTTCTATCGATCCAGTAGATATCTCACTGCTGATGCAATTCTCTATCTATATAAGAGCCAGGTACGTCCAACGATGGAATATTGTTGCCATATCTGGGCAGGAGCTGCTAGAAAGGATTTGTCCTACCTTGATAGAGTTCAAAATAGACTTCGTAGCCTCGTAGGAGATGTCCTTTTCTCTTCCCTGCAACCTCTATCTCACAGAAGAGATGTTGCGAGTTTGTCTCTAATGTATCGTTACTTTCATGGAAAGTGTTCGACTGAGCTTCAATCTATGGTCCCCCCTCGCCAAACTTTCACAAGAAATACTCGTCTAGCTGAAAACACTATCAATAATTCCCCCCACTCTTTACCTGTGCCTAAACCTAAACGTAGATTCCATGAACAAAGCTTCTTTATTAGAACTGCACGCCTGTGGAATTGTCTTCCGTTTTCCTGCTTTCCGACTGACTACAATATGGTTGTGTTCAAGTCTAACGTAAACAAGTTCTTGATGAGCCGTTCGATATAAGTTAACAAATTTTCCGAATTGATTGCTATATTGTCCAATTTCTACTATACACTCTTTAACCCTTATCCTCGGATGGCGTCTTGGCCTTGATAATGTGGTGATGCCTGTGTAAAAAAAGTGTTATTAAAAATTATTGGATTAAAAATTTTAAATTTATAAGACTTAAAGTTTTTACTTTTATTTTCTCTTTTCGTAATTAGAAATGTCCTTGTCTCCCGCTATTGTTTAAATGTAAGTGGATCATTATTAGGGTTATGACAACAGCATATTCTTTTCATTGTTACGACTCTTGAGTCTATATCCGACACAGTTTGACACAGTTGGTCACCCGAGAACCACATTACTCTATATAAAAGCATATAAGATATCAACGGATACACGCGTGAGGGTCAAAACAATGAAAAGAATATCCTGTTGTCCTAGACGTAGTTTTATTAACGGTTATAAGGTGAACATTTCTTTTAATGACCGTCTTAAGGTACGTAGATAGACACTGTAACGTAATAAAGTTGGCAAAACTAACCGAAATCTTTATAAGACATTGGAATTCTTAATAAATAGATAAATTGCCTTTGAAAGAGCGTTTAGGACAATGTTTGAACATTGTTAAATCACATCCCTCACAAGTATATCCCTACGTTTATGAAGATATCTGCACACTTAGCATGTGTTTCTTACGATAATCGTGAAAAATAACAACTTTATAGCTAAATATTTAGAGATTCAGAAAGAATCGAAATTGGAATCCGTAAGTGTATCGGAATCGTAATTGTATTGGAATCGGGAATTTAATATGACATTGGTAATTGTATAGGAATCGGTAAAAATACTGGAATCGTCCTATCCCTACCCTATTATATATATATATATATATATATATATATATATATATATATATATATATATATATATATCGGAATTGGTAATAAAGGTCTTGGAAGTATTATAAAGAATTTAAAAATATTGAATAAACTGTTATTAAAAGAAAGAAAAAAAAATACGATTCAATTTCTTTCTTTCTTTTTCTGCAATAGTATAAATAGTTCTGATATTTCGGACCGTAGCAGGTGCATCTTCAGAGAGTGATTGGGTTCTCTTGCTTGTTTTGTTTTTTATCTTTACAAATTAAACCTTTGCGTTGTTAAAATTAATGCTTGCTGCTGTTGTCGTTGTTGAAAACGTACGAGTTCTAAACGAACTCTTCATTTGTGAGCCTAAAAGTTATAAAAATTGGTAACACAGCTCTTGGAAGCATTATTAAAATTTAAAAAAAAAAAACATTGAATAACCAGAGTAAACTGTTTTTAGAACACATTAAAAATGCAAAATATTTTATATAAAGAACGAAGAAAAACACGACTCAATTTTTCTTTTTCTTTTCTTCTTTTAAAGTTGTAATATTTATGATATATTTCCGACCGTAATAAGTCACTGTTTAGAGAGTGAAAAAGTTCTATTGTTGGTTTTGTTTTTCTCCTTGCAAGTAAAACTTGTGTGATGTTAAAGCCATCATTATTCATTATTTCAATATTTGACATTGTTTACATTATAGCGTAACTATTATTAATAAATTCATGGAAAGGTTTGGCAAGATTAGTTCTGTGAAGAAAATTGATTTATAGTTTCTACCTACGCGTTCTTAATCTTATTAAAATAGGATATAAAATAATTTTCCGTGGCTTGTTACTCAATCATTTCAGGAATTCGTTTTGTAAATTTCTACTTATGTCTATTTAGGGCATATCACTCTCAACAATTTACAAATCTTTTATACGTAACATACTTATGACATATTTCTGTTGGACGTTGCTATGTTGCTGTTTAATATTCAGTATTTTTACATTAATTCGTTTCTCTTATTCTTCTGGTCTTTTATTTCTCAAGTATATCCATATTGGCAATAATCACTGCGTTTTCTAAATTGCTTAGATATGTTCAAACGATAAACCGTAAAACTATTTTCCCAAAAATAATTAACATTTAGAAATCATTTGAACACTTGGAAGCAAATAATCAGTAACAACTATCGAATTATATATTATAAGGTATAAAACATGTTTAAGGATATCATGGAAAAATGCTGATAAAATATTAATTGAATAAAAGCGATGAGCTTATTTTCACTTTAAACGATACACACATACATATAAAATTAAAATAAATTAATTAAAGAAAACGTGTATATCGACTAGACATTATACTCGAACATCGAAGTTCTCTCTGTACAGGGTATTCTCAGAATAACTGCCCAAATGAGATCTCCTCACTATAGCTAACTTACATTAGCTTTTACGAAGAATGGTGCACCTTCTCCAAGTAATGTTACCTCAAGTAATAGCACGAAGCTGGATACTCCACCAGACTAGATAAATTCTTATCCTGGAATCCAGTAAGACCAAGAAACCAAAATGAAAGATATACTACAACATATGAAAAAAGTTAATTGAGGAGAGGAAAATTATGTTCTAATATTCTTTACTAACTCAGTGTTTTAGATATAAAGAATTTAAATGGAACATTCCAATATCTATGTATCTCATATAGAGTTCAAGTGTTAGCCCCAAGTAGTGCCCCCCTTGATTTCTTAGAACTTCGACTGAAGTAAAATAAAACAAAAAATATTCATCGATGCATTCAAATATATACGTATATATATATATATATATATGTTTGTGTGTGCGTGTGTATATATATATATATATATATATATATATATATATATATATATATATATATATATATATATATATATATATATATATTACGGGCTCAATCAGTCTTTGACAGACTATGGATACACACGAAAATCTTGTGGCAAGAGGTGCGCAATTACCAACCACACCTCTCCTGAGTTGACATTGTTAAATACCAGTAGCAAGTGAAGTGAATGTATAGAACAACTGAAAAGAAATGCCAGGATAAGCGGAGAGCACATACAGCGCCTAGAATTCCCAAATGATCACCCATCTGATACTAACCAGGCTCAATGTTACTTAACTTCGGTGATCTGACGAGAACCGGTGTGTCAAAGTGATTATATATATATATATATATATATATATATATATATATATATATATATATATATATATACGTTCACTCTTCGTGTTGTTTGTAAACAAACTAGCAGCTGGAGCACTGTGATGTGAGGGTAAGTACTTCTTTAATAATTAAAGAGAACGTTAATGTCTACATTTGCTGGAACCGATTCGTAGCCTTGTGGGTAGAGCTGCCGACTATTGAATCCATGGCCGTAGGCTCGATCAACGGCCAGGAAAAAGTGCTTGTCTAGCCACTTTGGTATACAACGAAACAGTGCAGTATGTAGATGACTATTTATGCATATGTATATATATATATATATGTATATAGATGCATATATAAGTATAGATATATACATATATACGATATCTATCTATCTCCCTCCCCTCTCTCTCTCTCTTTATATATATATATATATATATATATATATATATATATAAAATTAACAAAACAATATTGGTATTTTTATTTTTGTTTCCAAGATTAAAAAAAGTGGGAGTGTACATATGTGCATTGGAGCGGAAGAATGAACAGAGCAAATGCAGTAGAAAGCGTGGCAAGTGGGAATGGCATGAGTTTTTTGTCAAAAGAAAATAATTCTAACCGTTGGCAGCTGTGGGAAGAGGATGTGTTATGGACGGAGACTGCCTCCGTTATCTTTTGCCTCAGGTTTTATAGATTATTCTCTCATAGAATCATTAGTCTTCCTAATTAATTAAACCCAAATTTAAACTGAACAAGCCAGATTAAATATAATTCTTAGTAATTATGAAACTATTAAAACAAATAATAAATAAAACAGGGGCGGAAAATAAGATAATAAAAAATATATATTAGACTAATCCAAATGAAACAAAAAAAAAATGGAAAAGATGTAAAACGAACGGGCCACAAACAAAACCGAAAAATAAATTAAAATGAAAAGCAGATTAAAAGAAAAAAATAACAGATGTATGCTATATATATATATATATATATATATATATATATATATATATACGTGCGCACGAGCGTGTGTATTACTCAATGTATGAGTGTATGTGAGTGATATTTGTGTGTTTCCTATGGAAACAAATGTAAGAGAATCCACGTGAAATTTAAAGGGATACTTTTACGTAAAAGTAATCGAAAGACAATGGGAGTATTCTGGAAACTCGAAGTGAACTCATTATGAGCGCATACTCAAAAACTTCGACTATACCTTATATCAAAATAAAGTAATATGGTGCCTTGTGCATTGCGCAAAAGTACATAATACTGAGTATCATGCACTCCTGACTAACTTCGGTTTTTCGTGTTATTATATATGCATACGTGCATGCATGCATGTATATATATATATATATATATATATATATATATATATATATATATATATCCAGGTTTGAGATGTCCAAAAGTTAGAACTAATGAAGACAACGAGGCTGTTAAATAGTTCTCAATAAAAAGAGCAAAATATTTTTTATTATTTGGGGTAAACAGTTACATATGGTCACTACAAATAGCCATCTGTTTAAGTCAAAGAGACTTCATCAGGCGACCTGGAACCTTTTGACACCGAGAGGTTCTAGGTCGCCTGATTAAGTCTCTTTGATTGGAACAGATGGCTAGTTGTAGCGACCATATGTAACTGTTTACCCCAAATAATATATATATATATATATATATATATATATATATATATATATATATATATATATATATATATTCAGTAAGATGATTGATAATTAAAATTAAAAATTAAAAATCGGTTTCATAAGAAGGAACACAAGAAATTGTACGATCGTTTCGGAAACGATGTTTTTATCGAGATAGACATTAAGTCATGGACAATTATTTTAGCATATATATTTTGAAACAAAGTCTCCTCATCACAAAAATATTGGGTGGATGTTTTAAGACACCAAATATAAACCTAGCATTTTTAAAGTAAGGCAAATGTACCTGGAAATATTTAAAATATTTATTTTGTTGCTAAGCTGGTCTGTCTGGGATATCTACGTCGAGTGGGCATAAGGGCAATGAGTTCATCGGAGCATATTTCATTAAAATGTCTTTCAAACTGTTACAGGAACGCAACATTGCGGCGATGGGACAAAAGCGGAACCTATAAGATTGGGGATTTTTTGGACCTTATCAAAGAGGAGAGGCTATAGGTAAATGCATCAGCTCAGATGTGGCACAATACGCCATGCATTGGCGAATGGTGGCTTTGTAGAGGTAGAGGATACTCTCAGATGTGAATAGTTTTCTTGCTCGATAGTGAGAACCTACCTTCCTTAGAGCAGCTTTCGCAATGTTTTCAATGTATGTGTACCAGGTCATATTTCCTGCGAATGTTAAGCCAAGGAGTTTTCAGGAAAACTTCTCAAGTAGGGTGTTATTTGTCATGAATATCAATGGTTGGAGAGGCTTTTTGTAATTGTTGAAAGAGAGCAACGTAGTCTTACTGGCATTAAATGTTACCATCCATTTACGGCCCCATTCCACTATGGATTCTGCCATCGTCTTAAATTTGTCTACATCCATTTAAGAATTTGTTTATTTAAAATGATACACTTTTAGTCAACTAAGTGATGTAATTTGATTTTGAAACAATTCATTTTAAAATAGATCAGAATTTTTCTTTACTTCACTTATATATTAGATTAATTATTGTTGGTCGGAGGATCTATTTCAAATCTTTATGAAAAATAATAATATGCGTACAAACATTAACACATTATTATATAGATCTAGATACAAATGTTCGTGGACTTTAATCTACAGGGTAGAGAGATAAAATTCTAGCTCTATAAAAGACGACATGATTGCATTTCCGTTTCATAAAAATCGGTTTTCTCCCCCCCCGCATACCATTGATCAGTTGTATACAAATCCCAAAAGCAAAAGGAGCCTTCTGTCATGTCTGAAACGAACGAGATCGGAGATGCGGCGCTGTACAACTCATGCCCTCTACCGATCTAAGTTATGCCAACAGGACCATTGGCAGGACTCTCAAAATGCAAATCCGAACGGTTCAATACTTGAGGGTATAGCTCACCAAAGTTTCCGGTCGTTGTTATAATCCTTGCTCTGGTTTCAAGTGGGGGCAACATCATGCCACCTCATATATTTCGAGGTCGGCTTGAAAGTCAACACCAAAGTGTACTGAAAATGGTGAAGAGCCTGGTGATTCCCAGATGCAATCAATGGACCGCTTGCAAGCATTGAGTGTAGCACCAGGACTCGGCGCCGGCCCATAAGTCCAAAGAGACACAGGCTGGCTTGAGAAGCAGTATTATGACTTTGTACCAGTCCTTCACTGGCCTTCTTCATGTTCCGACATGAAGCTGCTGGACTACTTCGTTTTTTCATACGTCGTGAACATCATCAACACGACTTCCCACAACTCCAAAACAAGCTTGTCCGCCACCATCCACCAAGTATTCGCCGAACTCCCGTCGGTACTTGTGGAAAAGGCATACTCCCAGTTCCGGACCCGTATCGAGGCGGTGATTGAGACTGAAGGCGGCTACATTCAATAGATATCAGCGCTACTACATAATAAGGTTACTTTTTCAATAAAAGTTTTTAAAAAAAGCTTTTATGTAGCTTGGATTGTATGTAAATATAATTATAATAATGATATATGAATATTGTTGTAATGGTGCGATTAAGGGCATCAGAGTAATTCCGACGTGCGGCGGTTCTTCATCGAAGAAAGAAGTCAGCGAAACGTTACATTAAAAAAAAAAATTGCTTGCTAAAAAAAGAACTGCTGGACTGAAGGAGTAAATTAAACATTTTTTCTTTCATGTGCGATTTTATTATTTTTAGTGAACTGTACGGCATGATCACGTTTGACACACCGGTTCCCGTGAGATCACCGAAGTTAAGCAACTATGAGCGTGGCCAATATCAGATGGCTGACCATTTGGGACTTCCAGATGTTGCACGTGCTCTCGGCTTCTCTCGGCATTGTTTCCAGTCGTCCTGGACTTCTCCTTGCCACTGGGCACAAGCAGTGCCGATTTAGGAGAGCTATAGTTGGAGATTGCGCAACCCTTCCCTCACAATTACACGCGCAGCTGCCCCTACAGGGTGGTCATCGTTTGTCTTTCGAGACTGAACGAAGGCATCGAATCATCGAATGAACTATGTAGCACAATATTATTTTCCGAGTGTTTATTAATTATCTCCCTTGACTCAGTTCTTAATTTAATACAAAATCGATATGTTAATTAACTCATATTTGTGGATGTTATCGTTTTGTTTTCTGTAAACACAACATGATTTCTGGCGCTTTCCAGGAAAATATCAGTTCTTTTCAAAATATGTTTGTTGATTAAATATATTTCTCATTCTGTGGAAGTTCCACGGGTCCTGCTAGTTCTTATACTTTGAATAGCACCATATTGTTTGCCTGTAGACTTAAATAAATATCTGTCAAAGAATATAGCTTTAGTTCGGCCGTGAATTGGCCAACTGAGTTTTAAAGCATAGATTACAATGAGAGTTTCCTGCACGTTTGTTACCTTTACAAGTGTAGCGATTAGTTTACAGATATGCATCGCAGAAAATCAGGCACTGAAACAACAAAGACCGAACGGAAACGAGTGCAAAATTATCTAGAAAACAACAGAAGGTGAAGAAATGCATGCATGAAAATTCTGAGAGAGAAAGAGAGAGAGAGAGAGAGAGAGAGAGAGAGGAGGGGAGGGAGAGGGGGAAGGGGGGTAGACGTTAAGACGATGACCGAGAAAGTATAAACTTTGTTTCCGCTGCAACCGCGCTTGAAATATAATATTTCTTTGACGTAAAGACAATAGTTTACTAAATGAAAACATACAAAAAGAAAAACCCAGATTTATTAATGTTTCTCGTTATGAGAAAAACAATATTCTTATTTGATAAAACCACGTGCGTAATTTGTTTCAGTATCTTCTTTCAGTTTATTTGCTATAATGGAAAAATACCCGGAAAACGAATATTGATATGTGTTGAAATGCCACATACTATTTACTTTATAACATAACACATATTTATAGACGGATGGGCATATAGATTCCCAACTCGCATTTAGGTAAAAAATGTACTTTCGTATAATCCATTTCAAAATAAGTACTGCAAAAAACTAAAACAAATAACATCTACATAAAAAGCGATGCATTCCAGCAGTCATACGAGATAGCCTAATGGTAGAGGTTTACGCTTCTATCCATGGAGTCCCGATTTCGAATTTCGCTAGATTCTGACGAAACATGTGTCAGTGGATAATTATATTTTAAAAATAATACATATGCCACTCCCCATTGGTATCAATTATTCCCAACTCGCATTTAGGTAAAAATGTACTTTCGTATAAACAATTATCAAAAAAAACAAATCATTTTCATCATCAGCGCAAGGTGACACATTACGTGTCGGTCGGGATATTCGAACCTGGCCACGAATTCATCTCTGACTCCACTAGCAAGAAGTAAAACCTCTCTCTCTCTCTTTCTCTCTCTCTCTCTCTCTCTCTCTCTATATATATATATATATATATATATATATATATATATATATATATATATATATATGTTTATGGGCACATAATTTTATAATACTTTTAAAGAACACCGAACGTAGTGCCATAATTAATTACTGATATATATATATATATATATATATATATATATATATATATATATATATATTTATATATATATATATGTACATATATATTTGTACATATATATGCATATATGTATACATATGTATATGTACATATATATAGACAAACACACACACGTACATACATACATACATATATATATATATATATATATATATAGAGAGAGAGAGAGAGAGAGAGTGAGAGAGAGAGAAACACAACACAGGAGTGACCAAAGCCGAGGTCGGCGGCCTCGACACAGCCCAATAAAAGAGTAATAAAAATTGAACATTCCAATGAATAGTAGACACTTACACGCTTCCACCCCTTGGAAACACTTCAAATGAACTACGAAAATGCTATTTTTACATCTTCAACACATTTGAAAATAATTTCTGACGAGGACGCATCACAGAACGTCTGAAACGCGTTAAAACCGATTTCAATGATTTAAAAACATTATTACAATGATCTAAACATAATTCTCAATGAAAAACCAAGACACCGAATAATGAAATAATGTTAAAAAATACACATTGTTGGTGACTACCCCCTTATTTAAATATATATATATATATATATATATATATATATATATATATATATATATATGTATATATATATGCTTTAACTGTACTAACTTAAAGGTAACTAAATAATATGCCCGATCATTTATTTAAAACACGCACATTGACGATTGACCAGTATTTATTGGATGATTATAGAATGTGATTTGGCACGATTTTTTTCAATTTTTTTACCGAGGGCGATCGAGAAATCATTTGAAAACTCGCGAATGTGTCTCAATCGTAGAATTGTGGGCCTTTCTCTGTCCGCAGAAGAGGTTCCTTAATACATTGGACATTTTGGGTTACTTGTAATAAGTACCACAGTCGTATATTGTATATATATATATATATATATATATATATATATATGTATGTGTGTGTGTGTGTGTGTGTGTGTGTGTGTGTGCGTGCGTGCGTGTGTGTGTATAAGTTTCCTGCTCCCACCCTCTCGTGTGTATTTTCTACGTTCGATTTACAAATGCTTCCCTTTTTTCTTTCTACCTTTTTCTCGTATATTTTTGTCCTTACTTGTACTCATTTGCAACATTTTTTTCTCCTAATATATATATATATATATATATATATATATATATATATATATATATATATATATATATATATATATATAAAGCTGAATTTGTGTGTGTGTCCGGTCACGAATAGGCTCCTATATGGTTGACTATTTAAAAAAAAACTGATTACATATAATGATAGAAGATGTATCGAGACACAGGAATGGGTATGTTTGATCTGACAGAACGGTGGTTCATTAAAATTGTGAGGTCTGCGTTCGTGCCTGGTCCACAAAGTATAGAAATAAAAAAATTAAAAATTAAAAAAAAAATGTTTGCAAGTGTTTTTGATATAGATATACGTAAGAATACTTTGATAAGTATGTTTTAACTTAAATAGGGATGGAATAATAAAATTGTGGCGTCTGCGTTCGCGCCTGTCCTCGATAGAATGGAAATAGGCACAAACTTTAATAAAGACTTTTCATATCTATCTGCGTAAGTATACTTTGATAATTATGTTTCAGTTTGACGAAATATTGTATAATAAAACTATGGGGTGTTCGTTCGCACCTGACCTCAATAGAATGGAAATATGTCACAAAGTTTAACACGGTTTTTTAATATAGATGCACAGAATATTGTGATAAGTGTTTCCGTGTGAACAGGTATGGTATAATAAATTATGGAGTTTATCTATTTTATTTTTACTTTCATCATATTCTGCTTTGGTTTTGATACCCCCAAATTCAACCCAAATTTACAACCCTTCCTTTTCATAACCTATCATACTTTAATAAATCAGAGTCCATTTTCTGTAGGCTGTTTATGAACTCAGTCAACGACGAGTACTTTTGCTAACACACACACACACACACATATATATATATATATATATATATATATATATATATATATATATATATATGACACAAGACGACTTCCATGGGATCTTCCAGAAGTTGTTGTAACGGTACAATAAGCGTATTGCAACCGGAGGAGGTTACTTCGAAGGGGACAGGTGTTCCGTATGTATACTTTCAATAAAAGTGCCAATACGGAAAAAGTCTAGAAACTTATTAAAGTTACCTCGTATATATAAGCCAGAAGAATACCTAAAAAACAGGTGAAATTAATTCCACAAATATAACAGTTTTGGCTAATTTTCATATGAATTTACAGAAGTTAAAATCACTATAATATTCTACAAAATCTCATGCCTAGAATGATATTCCAATTTTTGTTAATGAATAGAAAATGTCCCACGCATTAAACTTAAGCTTACGGAATCTGCAGAAGGAATTGCTGAAATCTTAGTTTATGTTTTACTAGCCTGGATGCCCGGTGTTGTCCGGCGTTGCCCGAGTGTTTGGAGGTGTGTTTTTAACAAAAATAAAAAAGAAAGAAAAAATGAGATTTGGTCGTAGGAAGGCAGGTAGGCTTAAACCTGCATCATGAAAGAGGAAAAGAACGTGAAAAAAATAAACCTGTCTTTGCCGTTGTGTCCGTCGCCAAAACAGGAGTGGCGTAGGTTTAAATTAAGGCTAGTCAATAGAAAAGAGATGATGACATTCGAAAATATCGGCGAAAAAAGCGACCCGTACTTGTAGAAAAGTGCCCAGTTGAGGGTGAAGGAATTACTATTTTTAGCCAAGTTTTCCATATTTGTCGTCCAAATGATTACGCTTTCAATCTCGTGAAAATCTGTTGCCTCTGTCGAAAGTTTTAGACATACATACATACATACATTTAAACAGACAGGTGAGATTTAAAAGATGACAGTGGACAAATTCAATGTACATCGTATATATTTGAATTATAACACTAAACGTTTCCCCCCCATATTATGCAGTCTAAAAGTCTTAAAATACCCGAAACAAAATGAAGTTTGATAAATATTTATTAATTAATGTATAATGTTTTTAAATACTTCGCAGATTATGAGTGTATACGAATTATCACGAAGTGTGGCACCGTTTTTCCTCCTCGCATGAAACTAAATTAAAATAAATGCTTACCACAATACGGCATCTTAAGCCTGGTATATGTAATCCGAAACACTTAACAATTGGTTAATTAATTTAAGAGTGAATTGTGTAAATAAATATCTATGAAAATTAGAACCTATCTACCTTATATAAATAGCAATATACTGCTTTGTACACTCTAGAACGTATGAAATAATATACAGACTTTTCATAATTTGAATCACTTCACCAATAAATTCTTTGACAAATAATAGCATAAAACTTCATAAAGAAATTGTAGGGAAAATAGTCAAGTGTGTTCTGCATGTGTCCTGGAAGATTGTTAATTACGTCGCACTTCCAAGTAACAATTTCTAGGGGTAAATTCGATAAACTGCTGCCAAGAACTTTCTAATTCAAATCGCGACGCACTGCTGTGAAATCTGAACTCTAAAATTCGACACTTTGCTCCCAAATTCTCGACTCCAAAATACGAGATACTACTAGCAACACTTGCTACTTCAACATCCAAATCCAAAAATCAATCTAGTCTCTGAAAAATCAAGCTTTTTATATCCAAACGCAAGCCTCGTATTTTCATATTAGCCGACACTATCGCTAGCATATAAAGTTAAAATACGGACATTTTTTTCTATTTTCTTCATTCTTTTTGTCTGCACGGGACTCTACAGTCTGCACAAAAACAGGTTTGTACTATTTCTGAAGCATTTAATCACAGAGTAACTTATTTTCCATTTATTATTTTCCAACCAAGTCTATCGACCTGTTCCACAAATCCCAAAACTTCAACATGACAAATCTCCAGAAAAATAAACACGAATAAACCTAGAACTCCATCCTCCAACGTAGACCCATACTACCATGTCTCCTTCTCCAACATCAGAGGTCTACGTTCCAACCTTCCAGAGGTTGAAACACAATTAGAGAAGACGAAACCAGACATATTCTTTCTAAGTGAAACTGGCATAGAGCTGACCACTTCCCTAGATGAGTTCATAATTAAGGGATACTTAACCATAACATCTAAATCTGACCCTCAAGGTCCCCATGGGGATGAAGTATGTGCCTATATTAAAGATGGCTTTCCATGTGGTATGGATATCTCCAGAGAAGACCCGAATTTAACTTATATGTGCTTCCGGGTTTCACTAACTTACACCACTGCGTTTATATTTACCTTTTATCGCCCCCACAACAGTGGGGTTAGAATCTTTAAGAGTATATCTGAGAAAATTGACCACATCCTGTTTGCTCATCCTTCGGCTGACGTTCACATTTGCGGTGACTTCAGTGTCTATAATGTGGAATGGCTGACCCACTCAAATAAGACAGATGATGCGGGGAGATTCTGTCATGATTTTGCCACTGCCTATGACCTCACTCAGATTGTTCACGAACCCACCCGTGTGCCCGATACTACCGGTAAGTATGCAAGCCTTCTAGACCTTTTTCTCACAACTACCCCTGAGCTATGTTCATGTTCCGTTCTTTCTCCTCTGGGATCATTCGATCACTCCGTTGTATCAGTTAAGATAAAAATGAAATGCAATATGACCTCAGACATACCTCTCCACCATACTGTGTATCGATACGATATGACTGACTGGGATAGCTTCAGTACATTCATATCTGATCTACCTCTGCATTCTATGTTTAAAAAGTATGTGTCCTCTATAGTATCAAACCTGACCGAATGGTTAATTGTAGGCATAGACCGATTCATACCATCCAAAAAATTCCAACAAAAACCTAACAGCCAGCCATGGTTCTCCCCAGAATATGCTGCTGCCATCGCGTACAGAAATCACTTTTCCATAGCTATCAATGTAATAGATGTACTGAGACTAAAGCTGCTTTCAGGAACGCCAGCAACCACTGTAAAAGAGTATAAAATGCAAGAGAGCTATATGCTCAGTCCGATAAATCCAAAGTAGCTGAGCAGCGGCTTGGTTCCCACCAGTTCTGGCAAATAGCAAACAGGATCCTGAACAGAAGCGTGCGTTCTATCCCAACCATCATCAATTGACCTGAGGTCATCTCGTCAGCATCAAACAAGGCCAAACTATTTGCAAAGAACTGTGCAGCTAACTCTACCCTATGCGACGAAGGCCATCAACTCCCCGTATTTCCTCCTATAACAGACAACACGCTATGCAACATACAAATATCCGTGCGTCAGATCGCCAAGCTAATCAAGCACCTTGATTCCAGTAAAGCAACTGGCCCTGACGGCATTCCAGTTATAGTGCTGAAAAAGCTCCAACCAGAACTTGCCCCCATACTTACAAAACTGTTTAAGCGTTGCCTTAAGCAGAAGTGCTTTCTAACACCCTGGAAAATTTCATCAGTATGCCCTCTATTTAAGAATTCAGGCGAAAAGTCATCTCCCTCTCATTACAGACCAATAAGTTTCCTGTGTGCCATGAGTAAGTCGTTGGAATCCATATTAAATAAAGAAGTAGTCTACCACCTCAGCAGAAACAACCTTCTTAATGACATGCAATATGGCTTCCGCTCCGCAAGATCTACAGCAGATGTGCTAACGGTTATATCTCATAGGATTAGCGAATCTCTTGAAAAGGTTTCATTTCCAGGGCAATTGCTCTTGACATATCAAAAGCCTTCGATACGGTATGGCATAAGGGCCTACTTCACAAGATTTCCAGTTACGATATCACTGGAAATGTTTTCTCAATTATTAAATCATTTCTCCCCGATAGGTTAATAAGTGTAGTGGTTGAAGGGCAGAAATCAATGGCCCAGGGTATTAATGCTGGAGTCCGTCAGGGGTCCATCCTGATCTACATCAATTATCTCTCAAAACACATACTTAAATCATTCGTTGACATCTATGCTCATGATATGGCAACACATTAAAGGCTGTAAATTACAAAGTTCTCTCTGATTCTCTTTCCTCCGATCTTGAGCGCGTGGTAAAGTGGGGGAAAGAGGTGGCTGGTTACTTTTAATACATCCAAAACCAAGCTTCTATCTTTACATCATCAACGCTCTGATCCCCATCTGGCATCAATTGAAATGGATGGCTCTCGTCTTGGGGGGGGGCTCCATATTTTGACAAGCTTCTGGGTTTGACCTTTACTCCTGATCTGAAATGGAACACGTGCATCAGGTCTGTTTCCAAGGATGCTGGGAAAATGGTGGGATCCTTCTACTGCTGAAGAAGATATCTCACTACTGATGCAATTCTCAATCCGTATAAAAGCCAACTACGTCCAAGGATGGAGTACTGCTGCCACATCTGGACAGGAGCTGCTAAAAGCAGCCTATCCTGCCTTGACAGAGTACAAAATAGACTTTGTGTCTTAGTGGGAGATGCTCTTTTCTCTTCCCTGCAGCCTCTCTCCCACAGAAGAGACGTTGCGAGCCTGTCCTTGTTTTATCGTTATTTACATGGCAAGTGCTCGGCTGAGCTCCAATCTCCGCCCTCCTCGCCAATCTTTCACGAAAAACACCCGTCTAGCTGAAACCACTATCAAAGATTTTACCCACTCTTTATCTATGCCTGAATCCAAACGTAGATTCCATGAGCAGAGCTTCTTTCTTAGAAGTGCACGACTGTGGAACTCTGTTCCGTTTGCCTGATTCCCACCTGACTACAATTTGGATGTCTTCAAGTCCAACATAAATAAATTCCTGAAAAACCACCCCCTGAAGTAAGACACACTATGAAATCTCCAATGCTAATGATTACAACGATACTATCCCATTGATTACTGTACAGGCAATAACCCTTACCCCCTTATCCATGTTAAAAAAATAAAAAATAAAAATTTGGTGGCATTTAAGGCCACAGAAATTTAAGGCCACAGAAATTTAAGGCTTACTAAGTATTCTATAAAGTACCCGACGTAAACGATGTTTCAATTAGTTTGATATTAATAATAGATAACAAAATAATTTGCGTCTAAACAAGAGGGATAATAAGAAAATTGCGTTTCAGATTTTTTTTTTTTTTATTTTACGACATTTTAATCAATGAGAAACTACTGCTGAAATATACAATAATAAAGAATTTTTTTTAAATATTCTAATTCCTTTCTAGTTTCCGTGAACTTTAGTCCATGCATATCGACAGAACGTGCGTGTTTTCATGGACGAGGAAACCCAGCTAATCTGAATGGCCAATGCCATTAATGCTTAACTAGCGGAAATGAACTGATTGTTTTAGTCACGTAGCTTATCAGTGTTCTGAAAAGAGAACAGGCAGCGATACACCGAAGCAAAATACTCGAACTCTTTCTGTTTGTATAGCGTTGCTTTATTTCATATTCGTCTTTTGTTGTTGGCACCAGGCGTATGTAAATCGACGTTTAGAAACGAGGCAAAGAATTGATGATCCGAACCAAATAAGATTCGGAAACACATATTTTTGAATGAAAGTTAAACAATAAACAAAAATATTTTTATATTTAAACTTTTTTTTGGAAAAAAGGAGAAACCGTCCTATGAAAGAATATTAGGAAATGATAATGTTAAATATGACCTCGGCCAACAACTGATTGCAGTACTAATTTAAAATTATATTAAAGTAAAAATAATAAAAACAAGAGAGGAACACACACACACACACACACACACACACACACACACACACATATATATATATATATATATATATATATATACTAGCATGGGTGCCCGGCGTTGCCCGTGTATTTGGGAGTGTATGTCGAGCAAAAGGAAAAAAAAGGGGCCAATTTTTTTAAACATTGGCCCTTATTATTACCCCTTAAATTTTACTGTTTTGGGATCAAATGAAGTTATTAAGTTAGATCCATGTCCAATGAACCTATATCTAAAAGTTCAAGTGTTTCGACCGGAAATTGTCGGAGGAGTTTGGTAGAGTTCCCAAAGGTCAAATCGTTGAACGTTGACCCCTTAATCGCCAAATTTCTGGCCGAAAACCGATCACATCGATTTTCCCAAATCTCAGTACCCTGTATATAAAATTTCGAGTCTGTAGACTTAAAATTGACAGAGTCAATTGCGTAGGGAAATGTACACACATAGACACACAGATACACAGATACACAGACAGACAGAGATTTTTCCTTATATATATATATATATATATATATATATATATATATATATATATATAAGAGAGAGAGAGAGAGAGAGACTTTTAGGTGAAAACAAGAATTTTATACAAGAATTTTAGGAGAAACTTAATGTTAAACACAGAAAGAGTAAGAAGTGAAGCATGCATGGTCTCACGTAAGTGCACAGTGAACGAGGCATAAAAAATGACTATGTTCAGCATTTGCACCCCTCATCCTTCCATTTAACCCCCAAAATCCCCAAGGGCCGTCAAATCCTAGTGAAGATGAACAAACGTTGCAGTTTTAGGCTTTAACCTATGTAAATTTGAGTTCTGCACCATCCAATATATATATATATATATATATATATATATATATATATATATATATATATATATATACGACTAAGTCCGTCATTTGCACATACCCTATTTAGCCCCAAAAGTTTCCAAGGCCTTAACATATTTAAATTTGAGTTCAGCGCCACGCAAAACTGCTAAATAGACAAGCACAGATCATTTTGGAAAAATATTGTAAAATAGTCCCCAAAATGGAGTGTTTTTATTAGCCCTAAAACAGCCCCTGGGGTACACCCAAGAGTTATCACGAAGTATAGACAAACAAAATTATATAGAAATCAGTTAGTTACAACTTTATAGAAAGTTTTATAAAAATTCAAGGCATCAATATTTTTAATAAGCACATAAGTGTCAATTTTAGCCATTTTCACTCGAAAGACACCCCGAGATAGGCAACTGGAGTTTTCCCGGAAAATCTGTTCTGTTACTTTTTTACTCATATCATGTTTAATGTTTATGCAAAATTTCCAAAAATTCCGAGGCTTAGTTATTAAGAAAAGTGCGGACAGACATACAGACGAACGGACGAACGAAAAAGGGTGGATTTACAGATCTATCCTCCTTTTTGTCGTGGGAATAAGAAGAAACATAATTGCGGCATTTAACTGTTCAGTAAAACATGATTGAATTTATTTTATGTGAATGACATTGAAAAATCGAACTGAAACAGCGAATCTGTTAGTATCTATCTATCTATCTATCTATCTACTTTATTATATAAAAAAAATAACTTTCCTGTGTCTATATGAGTTCGGTCGCTATTGACTCGGAAACGGCTAAACATATTTCTTCGATATTCCACACGAAGTTACTTGATGTGTCTAGCGGTGTTTTTACGTAGGTTTCGTATCGTAATGCGTCTAATAAGGATCGAAAATCGATAATCGAAAAGTCAAGTAGCAAGTCCGATTTGGGCTAAAGTTACTACTTTGAAACAAACTAAGATCACAAGTTCATTTGAGAAGTTTTTTCACCGAACAAGCAGAAAGGTCCAGCCTATAAAATCAACTGCTTATTATTTTATGAGAAAACTAAATGACGAGACTTGACTATTGTACGTTTAACTTTAATACAAGTGATTATGTAACATAATTTCATAACATCAACAGCTTGTTCTTTGATAAGATAGAGGCACTTTAGAAAACAAAAAACAACAAAAAAAAACCAAAAGATAAAGTTGTAAAATCAATAATAGATTCTTCACAGTGCAATGTAGACTACAATGTATTATAGATGAACTCATTACAGGGGAGTATGTAAAGCTATATCACGGTACACTGCTCGTGGGTCCCTAACTAGAGCAAGCAATCAATCGTTTTGATTGAAAAATGGCCGATTTCATCAATTTCCATGACACATAAAATATGGGAGGGCGGAACATTTCTTAATCCTCATTAAATCCCAGACAAAGTCGAGTCTCGCTACTTGTTTAATATATATATATATATATATATATATATATATATATATATATATATATATATATATATATATATATATTTATATATATATATATACATATATATTTCTTTAAAAATAAACACCTGTTTATTTTATAAAAAATTTCGCTTTGTAGTTTTGGCTTCAAATGTATTTATACATGTTTTATTCTTCAAATTTCACTCAACGCTTCGAACGGATACACACAAAAATAACTACCCAGATTTTCAAAACATAAAATCAATATACGAAAGTAATTTTATAAATTACTATATATATATATATAACTACTTCATTTACTCACATAAAATTAATATACGAAAGTAATTTTTTAAATTACTATAGATATATATATATATATATATATATATATATATATATATATATATATATATATATATATAAATGAAACTTTGTCTCTGTGTGTGCGTTCATTCCTTATAGACTCAATTTTACTGTAGGTAAGTTGATAGCGTGTTTTTTAAATTATTTTATTGCATGACGTGTCTCCCTGCATATATATATATATATATATATATATATATATATATATATATATATATATATATATATATACATATATATATATATATATATATATATATGTATATATGTATATATATATATATCTATATTTATATATATATATATATATATATATTGTGGAGACGCCCATTAATTAGCATACGTGGGTGAACAAGATATACATAAAGGTATCAAGTCGGCAAGACCGGAGAGCTGTGTTCGAACGCCGGATAGGCAAGACGCATGTGCCAGTTGCTCCATGAAAGATTTTAACACGCCTTCTGCCGGACACTCTTCCAACTGCAGTACAACTGCACCTTTGTATTATCTTTTCGTCTTGATATATTTGTTTTACCTTTACTTTTTTTTACATAGGCATCACCACTTATCAAGGCCAAGAGGCCACTGAAGGATAAGGGTTAAAGAGTGTACAGTAGACATTGGACAATATAGTAATCATTAGTAATGAAAATTTGGTAAATTTGATAACTTATATAGAACGGCTCATCAAGAACTTATTTACGTTAGACTTGAACACAACCATATTGTAGTCAGCCGAAAAGCAGGAAAACGGAAGACAATTCCACAGGCGTGCAGTTCTAAGAAAGAAGCTTTGTTCATGGAATCTACGTTTAGGTTTAGGCACAGATAAAGAGTGGGGGAAATTATTGATAGTGTGTACAGCTAGACGAGTATTTCTTGTGAAAGTTTGGCGAGGGGGGACCATAGATTGAAGCTCAGTTGAACACCTTCTATGAAAATAACGATACATCAGAGACAAACTCGCACCATCTCTTCTGTGAGATAGAGGTTGCAAGGAAGAGAAAAAGACATCTTCTACGAGGCTACGAAGTCTATTTTGAACTCTAGCAAGGCAGGACAAAACCTTTCTAGCAGCTCCTGCCCAGATTCGTTCGTGTTGTTATTAATACAGACACAACAATATATATATATATATATATATATATATATATATATATATATATATATATATATATATATATATAAAATACAGAGATTCAGTTAATATTATTAAGTAATTTGTGGGGAGATTGAAAAGTCGAGTATGGCTGACTATATATGGGGGGGCACAATCTACTATTGTGAGGCAAAGTAAAATTATAGACAGAGAAAATCGGGGGACAGTAAGACGACTCAAAGAAGCAGCACATCTGCTAAGCGACAATCAATTGCTAAGTATAGACTTTAACACGATATAGGGGCAACTAATTATAAATAATAGATAATATATACAGTAATAAGTAAACTATATATATATATATATATATATATATATATATATATATATTGGGAAGGAGAGAGAGCGAGAAAGAGAGAGTAATAAAAATTCGTAATAAATAATGATATTTACAAGAAGAAATAAAATAGGTTTAAGCTCCAAAAATGAGGACCTGTGGCGCAGTTGTTGGGATAATTGTTGGTAAATATTATTCTTCTGAAGATTAAAAGTTCAATTTTCAGTGTGGGCGATAGAAAAATATAATGCGAATAACTTAGGACCTCTATCCAGTCATGGCCGACGGAACGAAAGCATGCCATCCCTGTGAAATGAATAAGAGGTTCCATTCTAAATTCCGTCCAAATTTTCAAGTTGGCCACAATCAGTCGCCAGTTTGACAAGATACACCCGAAGAAGATGGGAAGTTACATCGACCGAAACATTGTGGAAATGACAATCCAGATAGGAAAAATAGTCCGAAGAATCTAAATAAGACGAATAACCAATTCTAATCTTAAAAATTCAGAAAAGTAGAATCGGTTTTATGATAATCAATACGAACTCTGGGTAGATAAAAATATACAAGCATATTTAAACGTATTTTACGATCCGCTAATGCACCCTCTCCCAAGCTAGTTAAATGTAGAATAGCCAGGTTTTGCCGGAAAAAATGCTACAGGTAATTGTCTGCATGGTTTGCTTCTCCACTAGCTGTTAAACATTTCGGCGTCGCAGTTGGGTTGAAAGAAAAATTGTCGTAAGATAAAGCAAAAAGGTTTATCCTATGAAAAGAAGATGATTCATAAATGTACCAGTTTTGTATATTGTCCTGACAAGGAAATTATTTGTCCTAGGAATTACGGAATAGATCAAGGTGCCAGCTACGGATTTAAATTGGCTCTGGTCTGGTTTAGTCAATGACTGGACAAATGAAGTCGCCGGAAACATACGGAGGTGCAGCTTATATTATTCTACAGCAAGTCACGTTGTTTGGTTTAGTTAGCCAAACCAAACCAAGACTCCTATTACCAGACAGACAATGCATCCAGCAAATCTTTTAACATGGTCACAATTCAGAACATCAAATATATAAAAACAAACAAAAGTAGCAATTAAGGGAAGTAGCATATGTGGTCTTTTTGCAACTACTGCTGTAATATAACGTGGATGTAAATGCATGCAAAGTGATGTCACTGGTAGGGAGGAAAGAATATAAAAAAGAGAAAGAGAACGATCACGGGAAAGGCAAGATAACGTTCGGGATCATATGAGAGACGTGGATTATGTTCGTGAGTGATGTCACATGGACAGTGGTAAGAAGGTAATGGGTAACTAAATGTTGTTGCTATAAAGAACGTGCGAGTTAGAGTTATTTCCTATTGTCAATCTTAGTCTACTTTGTACTGAAACTGAAAACAGCGTGCGTTCGTTCCCGGGCAACGCTGCAATTTTAGTAAGCTTTATTATTAGTCATAATATTAGTAACGGAAGAAGTATTTGCAAAACAAATAGTAACATATTTAAGCATATGAAATCTTTTATTCGTCAATGTTCCGATTAACACATTTATTCCCAATTAATTTTTCTTCTCGTTTCACCGATTATAGAGTTCAATACTGTCTACAGAATTGAATTTAAGAATTATATTTTTTAATATATTATTTTCTTTTAAAATAAATAAAGAAAGAAATAGGAAGCGTTTTCCTTTGTCGGCCTCGAAGTTTTGAAAACGTGTTCTGTTTGCAAGAACCACCATTAATGCATTATTGTCCCGACCCAGTTTTTCTTTTGTGTGTGTGTTTTTTTTTC
>NC_136484.1:61133587-61146087 GCF_053919585.1 Euprymna scolopes | reverse complement strand
AACTTACACATGACGCACAGGAGATTGTTTGTTCTATATTGGGAGGGAGATGAGTGATCACCTGCATTTTTAAATACGGCATATACTGATGAGGTTTTCAAATGTATATGGAAGCAATTCTTCTTAAACAACTTTATAAGTATGGGAGCTAGTTTTAGTTGAAGCTTTTTGAGCGCTATAGTAGGAATGCCGTCAGGGACAGTTACTTTACAGGGATCGAAGTTTTGATTAGCTTGGCAATATCACGCACGGATATTTGTATGTCGCATAGCGTTTTTTCAGACACAGGAGGAAATACGGGGGGTTGGCGACCCTGATCGCATGAGGTAGAATTAGCTGCAAAGTTTGTTGCAAAGAGTTTGGCTTGGCCCGATGCTGACAAGATTACCTAAAGTCCATTCATGATGGTTGGGATAGAGCACGCACATGTGCTACATTGCTGTTGATCGAATACGCGCATATATATATATATATATATATATATATATATATATATATATATATATACACATATATATATATATATATATATATAAAGCTGAACGTATGTGTGTGTGTCTGGTCACGAATAGGCTCCTATATATTTGACTCTTATAGAAACCTGATCACATATAATGATAGAAGATGTATCGAGACACAGCAATGAGTATGTTTGATCTGGCAGAACAATGATTCATTAAATTTGTGGGGTCTGCGTATATGTTATGGAAATAAAAAAAGTAAAACTTAAAAAAAAAGTTTACAAGTGTTTTTGATATAGATGTACATAAGAATACTTTGATAAGTATGTTTTAACTTAAATAGAGATGGTATAATTAAATTGTAGGGTCTGCGCTCTCGCCTGGTCTCCCTAGAATAGAAATAGTCACAAACTTTAATAAAGACTTTTCATATCTATCTGCGTACATATACTTTGCTAATAATGTTTCGGTTTGAAAAAAATGTGGTATAATAAAATTATGGAGTGTTCGTTCGCGCCTGACTTCCATAGAATGGAAATATCTCACAAATTTTAACAAGGTTTTTTAATATAGATCCACAGAATATTGTGATAAGTGTTTCAGTGTGAATAGGTATGGTATAATAAATTATGGGGTTTATCTATTTTATTTTTACTTTCATCATATTTTGCTTTGGTTTTGATATCCCCAAATTCGAAGCTATCTCTTTACAACCCTTTCTTTTCATAACCTATCATACTTTCATGAATCAGAATTCATTTTCTGTAGGCTGTTTTTGAACCCAGTCAACGGCGTGTACTTTTGCTAGTATATATATATATATATATATATATATATATATATATATATATATATATATATATATATATATATAGTTGTTGTTAGGATTGGATTTAGACTAAAGTAAGTGTTCTGCTTATGCTTAGGGTTAGGTTTATGGTTAGCCATACAAAATGCAAAATATATATAGAACGCTATTCGTCTGTTTTAATGGTGAACAGAAATCGAGGGAAAGCTAATTTTTTTTACGCAAATACTCCGTGACATAAATGGGTCTCGCTACAATAAAAACTTTTTACTGCAACTCATATTTTATCTATTTTTGTCTGATTGTCTTTTTATGAATCTGGTGAAATTATTTATTTATTTATTTCGGCTCTCTTCTCCAAGAGAATGCCAGTATGTGTGTGCATATATCTGAATATATTGTGTGCATGTAAAATATATGTCAAATATCTGTTGATTGTTCAACAATTTGTATAAACAATATTATGTTTTGTTTGTATTTCTTTAATATGCTAATTTGGGAAAACATATAAAAGAAGTAACTAGTTTAAAACGAAACAAAACAAACAAGTCAACTATTCTTTGAAGTTCGAAGAATAAAAGAACGCATTTCAGTTCTATTGACGATTTACTCTTCGTCGAGTGCATCAAGATAACAAGAAGACGAAACCGTTTCCCATTTTTTTTAAATCTTACAATACAAAATAAGTTTTCTTCAGACGAAACTAAGTATAGATTGTAAACGGACAATTATATTGAATCATTTCTTTTGTTTGCTTTATACATTTGCCTCATTCCTTTAATATGTCTGTGCACCTATTGGTGTCTCTTATTCCCTTGTTTTAATATTTGTGTCTCTTTAAAATTTCACTTTGCAGCTGCATCCAGGTTAAGCAAGAACTTAGTTTAGCGTGAGGGTAAAGTCAGATTTTCTTGGGCGGGGGGGGGTCATTCTGAAAAGGAAAAAAATCTAGTCGTGGATGGAACTGAGTATTAGATGACCAAAAATAAACCAATTCTGCCTTTCGTAGAAATAAGTAATTCCTGGGGCGTATATCTCCTACGATTGAAGCGGGCCAAATGTTACTCTAATAAAGCAGTATCTACTGAGAACAAGACTCACCTAGGTTTTCAGAATGTTTCCACCGACCCGGTTTGATTTCTTTTTTTACCCCTTTCTCTCTCTCTCTCTCTCTCTCTCTCTCTCTCTCTCTCTCTCTCTCTGTTGATTTCTTTCTCTCTCTCTCTCTCAAGCAATCTCTGCAATCAATTCCAAAATGGCGACACATGTATTAAAGACATTACAAAGATTATGTCCAAATTTTGAATAAAATGCTATATCTAAATTTTTAATTATAATAGAAAGTTTACCTTGCGTGGGTCGCGCATTAGATAAGCATCACTACACGTGATACATTAAAAAAAAGATTTATTTGCTCATTTTAGAAAGTCTTGTAGGGAAACTATTAACCTTTCCAAATGATTCAATAATGGTTTAACTCAAGAGAAATATCTACGATTTGATGTCTTTACTGTGTATTTATTGAAATATATCTATATTACAGTTATTGCATAAAAATTCGCATTAGAAATTATGTAATTATTATTATTATTCTAGAAGTATCGTAAAAACGAAGATTTTCAAATAGTTTCATTTTAATAAACGTGTCTCTCCGCACTAATAATCGGAGGAGTATCTTTAAAATAAGAATGCACTTGCATTTGACACTATCAGTAAGTTTACTTTGAAATGTCACCAATGTCTGTTGAGGATTTAACAAACATTTTTAGTAAATAATTCTTAATAGAAATTTGGCTTTAATGAAAGTAGAATATCTAGGTCAATTCCAATTTCACCGGAGTATTTTATTTAATACAACGTTGTGCTTTATCTGGATACTACGTGCAAGCCGGATCTGATAAATTACTTTGTTTTGCATATTTTTTACTTGACTTTGACTTTGACATATAGATGCTTGAGGTCCAGGTTTTAGACCTGTTCATCATTCAAAGGGAAACATTTCCTAGACAACTTTGTGGCATGCGTGGCACAGAAACCCAGGAATTTTCACGTCCATTTAGGAGGGTTGACGATATAAACTCGGCACCAATCTCCAATGGGCGTCAAGTCTACTTTTGAATGCGTTTACCGTTTGTGCTTGTAGAACTGCATCTGGAAGATGATTCCATGTGTTGACAACCGTTTATGAGAAGGTCCCTTTGCTGACATCTAGCCTACAGTGTTTTTTTTACGATTTTGAGGCTGTTCCCCCTGGTTGCGCTGTTTTTGGCGATCTGAAAAGACGGCTTTCTTGTATCATAGATCCCATGGATCTACTTGTAGAGATCGATCATGTCACCACGATTTCTCCGATGCTCAAGAGTGGGCAGTCTCAGGGTTCACAATCTTTCGGAATATGGTTTGTCCTTAAGTAATGCCAGCAGCTTGCTTGCTCGGCGCTGTACATCTTCCAGATCACTGCATAAGGTTTTATGGTGTGGCTGCCAGACAGAGTGGCCATACTCCAAGATAGGACGCACAAGGCTCTCGTAGAGTTGCACAAAGACTGTATTCGAGAGGAATCAAAAGTGCGGCGAATGATCCCGACAACTTTATTGCTTTTACGATGGAATTAACTACATGTTCCTTGGAACTCAGTTTGTTGTCGATGTAGACGCCTAGGTCTTCCTCATGATCATGCTCCTCCAGTGTTATCATTCCAAGGGAGTTGTCTTTCAATGTGTATTTAGCCTCTGATATCCTGCTCCCTAGTTTCAGGACGCTGCATTTCTGTGGATGCAAACGGAGCAACCAGTCATGTGACCAGTTCTGAAAGTTATCTAGGTCAGCATGCAAACAGCTTCATTTCATTTTGGCAGATTTTGGGTAGGTTGTTTATGTAGATGAACAATAACATTGGGCCAATGACACTTCCCTATGGTATCCCGCTCGTTACTGGTTCTGGTCTTGATTTTTATTAAGAGCTGGAATCTTTCGTAAGAAGAATGGCTAAATTGATGACTGTGACTGAAAACATACACATACATGTATATATATATATACATATATATATATATATATATAGTATGTTATGAAAATATACATGGCAGTATATTTTCATAACTTATTACCTAGCTCTACTTATGTATTGAGCATTGTTGAAGTAAATACCCAAAATTGACGCATAAAATTATATTTTATATTAATTAATGGGATTAAATGAAATATATATATATATATATATATATATATATATATAGATAGATAGATAGATAGATAGATAGATATTACATGGGGTTTACCTCTTATCAAGGCACAGAGGCCATTGTAGCATAACGGTTAATAAGTTTTAGGTAGATAGTACAACATGATCAGCGATGGTGGAACATGGTTAGGGCTTGATTATTCAAGAGGCAAGCTCAAAGAGAAAGTATTTAAATCATATTTAAAAACGTCCATGGGATTGGCAGCTGGGAAACAGTCCCACGTTATTGTGTTTCACAAACGGAAGTTCTATGAAAGAAATACGTTTAATATTAAGTTACTAATTCTATAAAGCATTCTACAAGATTTCATAGATTCGAGGCGTATTGTGATCGGCCGTCGGTCAGCAATGACAATCCCTCTATGATTTTGCTCACATGACTGTTTGAAAATTCTTCTCCTCTAACAGTACAAGTGATCCTTTTTAATCTGTCAGCGATCTTGATAGCTCTAAGCACCATTCGCGCCTCTATCATGTAACATTTGGAAGAACTGCCGATAGCAATGAATCTTGTGAACTACAAATATGCACGCGCACAAGAGTCCATTTGTGGAATAAGGACAGCGTCGGATTTTCTTTTTACATTGACATCTTTAATATTTGCCTGTGGGATCTGTGTTGTTACAGACCTAATATTACAATTAGCGAATACTACGGTGTTCCAATTCTGATAAAAAAATAGATTTGCTTTTCCTCAAAAAAAGTATTTAAACAATCTAATTGTTGATAATTTGAGCTATGACAATAGAATATTCTTATAATTGTTTTGACTCTTGAGTGTATATCCGACACTGTTAGACACAATTAGAACCACATCACCCTATCTAAAAACATATAAGATATTAACCGATATATACGTGAGGGTCAAAAGCTCTATTGATAATACATACCTAATCTTATAATATTCGACATCCACACATAAGACAGAAGGCGGAATTTAACTGGGGTTAAACCAGCAATAACAATTGATAACATAAAACGTTGATTATATATTACATATTTATTGCATCGATTAGGAGTCTCCAATGTTTTCCGAAAAGAGGCCACATTGCTGGCTTTTTAGAGCTATGCAGACAAAAATTAAAAAAAAATGAAATGGACGTGTTTGATACTGTGTTACTCATGAGATTTGATTTTTAATTAAACTACAGGGGCGTCACAATATTTTTCGGACACTTTGAAAAAGGTACTTCAAGGTCGTTACTAATGCCAAAAACTTTTGAGACTGTAAGTACGTAGTTGAGGGATGAACATCCACTACTAGTGTAATCATTTTTTAGTTTGGCTTTCATAATTTTATTTTTTTGTGATTTTTGCAAAAACTTGCGCGACACTATTTTTCGGACATGACAAAAAATCCTATTTTATTAAGAGCTATGTTCATGTATATGTTGCTGTAGTCAAATTTTCTGCTTGTACATTTAGCTGTCATCATTAGAATCAATTATCTGTTCTATTCTACTGGCAAAACAATTAAGTTTAATGAGGTAAAATGCATTCAATAGAAATCGTTTGTTTAAGACAAAATAACCGGGAAGATGGCCTTAGCATCAAAAGGATCGCCATGGATTTGAAGCTGTCAGAATCAACGGTTGAATACATGCTGAAGACAAACTCCGAGCGGAAAAAGAAGAGAGGACGGAAAAGATCAATTGGCAAAAGGACTGAAAGGAGAATGAAGAGGACTATGACACGACTTTTGACATCTGGTGAAAAAGTTTCAGCAAGAAAAATGAAGGAGAAATTTGAATTGGATGTAAACGTCCGAACAGTACAAAGAACGCTGCATAGGATTGGTTTGAAGTATGCCAAAGCTAAGAAAAAAATTACACTAACCAAGAAACACAAAGGAGTAAGAATGGAGTGTGCTAAAAGGTGGTTAACAAAGCATTTTGCCTTTAAGAAAGTTATATTTACTGATTAGAAGCGTTTCAAGTTTGATGGACCCGATGGATGGTGTACTTGGTCAAACAGGGATGAGCCTGTTGTACTGAACAAACTACAGATGGGATGAGGAGTTGTGGTTTGGGGTATGATATTTGCTAATGGAAATGTATGTTTGGAGTGGCTAAAAGGGCGGCAGAACAATGAAAGCTACGAACAGTTACTGGACGAAAAAGCCCTACCAAGAATAAGAAGAGAGATGGGGAATGATTTTGTTCTACAGCAAGACAATTGCAGAATCCATGTGTCAAAACTCATGATAGAATGGATGGCTAAAGTAAATATGACTACTGTGGAATGGCCTACAAAAAGCCAACATCTAAATTTAATAGAAAATGTTTGGCAAATGCCTGCGCAACTTGTCTGTGATGGACCTGAAATAACAAAAGAGGCTCAATTATGGGAACCAATACTAGATGCCAAAAAACAACTAATAGAAACACGTAGAGATGTTATTGTGCATATGTTTGATCATTATGAAGAGAGATTGATAAGAGTTATTGAGAAGAAAGGTGATATTACAGACTATTAAGAGTTTTTCAACGGCGTCCGAAAAATAATGTCGCGTGTGTTTTTTCCTTATCTAATCGATTTTCTTCCATTTTCATTACAGGAGTTGTCTTTGTATGTTTATGCTATTCTATTGAAGGAATTTCGACACTATATGGTACTCGGAAAGTCGAATACTAAAGTGTCCAAAAGATATATGATCGGTCCTCCGTACTTCTTCAAAATCCCATTTTTTTTAAAATCATTTTCTGATCATAAAGAAAAACTACAAAACTATTTACACACAGTTCGATTTTACCTTTATTTTCCTGAATATGTTGACGTATTTTATAAGAGCTCTGCTGGCCTGATGAATGATTCAGGCAGTCTGAATCTGCCGAGACCGTAGTTTGGAGGCCCCTAGTATAGATGAATAAAATATAGTGATATATATATATATATATATATATATATATATATATATATATATATATATATATATATATATATATATATATATATATATATATATATATATATATATAAGTACGGGCATGGAATAGTTGATTATGTATATTAGAATATAGTTAAAATCAAATGCATCAACCGATGGCAATAAGTGAAATATTTAACCACCATAAAACTACCCTAGACCCCCTCCCCAAACTCTATAATCATACATTCCCGGGACCAACATCCCACCCAACTATTAACCATATAAGCATCTAGACTTGCTAGGAATATAGTCTAAAATACTCCTGAATACTCATAAATTAATTACATTACCAAGTTACTTACTTATTTATGCATGTATACAAATATGCTAAAAACACCATTATTAATATGCCTTACTCGTTTTTTTTTCTAACTTCTAGTTAATTACTTGGTCCCCAAATCTATGAGTATGCGTGGTTTGTACGTCTATATGCCCCTGTATGTTCTGCATGTGTATGTATATATGGGAGTATTGGTACATGTGTGTGTGTATATATTTATGTGTATTTATTTGTATTTGTATAGGTGATTGTATGTATGGGTCATATTTATATATATATGTGTACGTGTGTCCATGTGTAGGTGTGCATATGCGTGTATGCACTTGCATATGCGTGCCTATATACTTGTATATGTATTTATGTATGTGTGTGCGTGTATTTTTGTGTGCTTGCGTATATATCTGTACGGATATATATTTATGCATACGTACATATATCTACTTGTGTACACATGGGTACATGTGATATATTTGGCACTAAACTCCCCCAATTATACTTACATATATATCCCATTTTAATCTTTCCTTCTTTTTGTCATATATTTATTCATATATATTTTTTCTATTTCTCTATTTTTATATATCTTCAGGTATTTGTATGTGTATGTATGTGCATGTATGTATATATGTATGCGTATATGTATATGTATATATATGTATGTATATATGTATATTATGTATCTAACATATTTCCTCCACTTTCAATTTACTATTATATTTATATTTATCATTCTATTTTTAATATCGCTCTCTGTAACTATTATTATCTTTTTTATTTTTATCATTATTATTTTAATTATTGTCATTATTATTTTTATTTTATTTTATTATAATATTTTTTTGGGATTATTATTATTATTATTATTATTATTATTATTATTATTATTATTATTATTACCTACATCTACATACATGCATATTTGATAATTTTATACTTATTCAATCCATGTCCAGAAATTTTCTTTTAATTTTTAACTTAATTTAAATTACTTAATTACTTAAAGACCTTTACAGCAAATGCATTTAAAGAAGTAAGTCACTTGAATTGGTTGTAACTTTTGCTTACCTTAAAAGGACGCATTTTAGTTACTCCGAAAAGCCCCATCCCCACCAATCCGCGTAAATCATTAACGTATCAAATTCCATATGACATCACGACAACATTACTTTCCCGTCTTCTCTCTCCACCTACCCCTTCCTCTCTACATCTCTCTCCCTTCTCCATACACTCGAAACTCTTGTCTATCTGGCTAAAATTTTAAAACTTAAACTCACCCGTGTTCGATGTTTTTTATTTATTTATTTAATTTATTTATTTAATTATTAACTCTTTATACTTTAATACTGTCAGATCAAAATTGATATCCCCCTTTTTTTTCATCGTCTTCTTCTTATATTGTCTGTCCAAATAAAAATAACCACTTCTGTTTAAGTTTAACGAAGTTGGCGAAGTTGCTGGATAGTTGATACGATTCGGTAACAGAAACATGTGTAACTAAAACAGATAAAACAGTAATAATATATATCTATATAAATATATATGTGTGTGTGTGTTTCGCAGTATATGCAGATCATTAGCGTTCAAAACCAGAAAAAATGCAGATCATTGCATTCAAAATCAGAAAAGTGTAGTCGAAACTTTTATAATATGCTTTCTCTACAAAAAAAAAACAAACATTTGCAAATAAAAAAAACTAAGCACAAGAGCGGTCCGTTTATTAGTTTACTAGGTTACAGTGTACAAACACAAACACACACACGAATATATATATATATATATATATATATATACATTACCTATATATATATGTATATACGTATGTATATGTATACATACATATACATACATATACATAATATATATATATACATATACATAATATATATTCCTATGTATATATATATATATGTATACATACATATACATAATATATATATACGTATGCACATATATATACATCTCTGCCTATACATACGCACACACATATATATATATATATATATATATATATATATATATATATATATATATATGTATATATAGCATAAACATGTGCATAACTCCCTAACGATGTCTTTATTAGTTTAGAAGAACATAATGTACACGCATTAACACGCAGATGCACACATACACATACATAGGTATATATATGCATATATATATATATATATATATATATACACACATATATACATATATATATACGTACATACATACATACATATATTGCATATATTTAGACATATATCTATCTGTCTATCTATCTATATATCTATAAAAGTGAACGTGTCTGTCTGTCTGTCTGTGTGTCTGTGTGTGTGTGTGTCTGTCTGTGTACATTTCCCTAAGTAATAACTCTGTCAATTTTTAGTCTATAGACTCGAAATTTGAAATACCGGGTACTGAGATTTGGGAAAATCGATGCGACGGGTGTCAGCCAGAAATTTGGCTGTTTAGGGGTCAAATTTCAACGATTTGACCTTTAAGAACTCTACCAAACTCCTCCGACAATTTTGGGTCTAGACACTTGAAATTTTAGATATAGGTTCCTTGAACCTGGATCTAACTTAATAAAGTGATTTGAGCCCGAAACAATAAATTTTAAGAGGTCATAATAGGGGTCAAAGTTTTAAAAAATTAACCATTTTTTTTTGTTTTTTAGCTTTTTTTGCACAGCATACACCTCCAAACACCCGAGCAACGCTGGGCACCCCTGCTAGTATATCTATAAAAGTGAACGTGTCTGTGTGTCTGTGTGTGTCTGTGTACATTTCCCTACGCAATACCTCTGTCAAGTTTTAGTCTACAGACTCGAAATTTGATATACAGGGTACTGAGATTTGGGAAAACCGATGTGATCGGTTTTCGGCCAGAAATTTGGTGATTAAGGGGTCAAAATTCAACGATTAGACCTTTGAGAACTCTACCAAACTCCTCCGACAATTTTGGGTCTAAACACGTGAAATTTTAGATATAGGTCCCTTGGACAGGGATCTAACTGAATAACTTGATTTGAGCCTAAACAATAAATGTGAAGGGGCCATAATAGGAGTCAAAGTTAAAAAAAATTGATCTTTTTTTTTTGGCTCAGCATACACTTCAAAGCACCCGGGTCACGCCGGGCACACATGCTACTATATCTATAAAAGTGGAAATGTCTGTGTGTGTGTGTGTGTGTGTGTGCTTGTGTGTGCGTGTCTGTACACATTTCTCTACCAAATAACTTTGTCAATTTTCAGTCTACAGACTCGAGATTTGACAAAAGGATTATTGAGATTTGGGAGCATCTTTTTAATTGGATTTCGGCCAGAAAGTTTGCTGTCAATGGGTCAAAGTTCAACGATTTGACCTTTGAGAATTCTACCAAACTCCTCTGCCAATTTTGGGTCTAAACACTTAGAATTTAGAATGTAGGTTACTTAGAGATGTATCTAATTTTATAATTCGATTTGAACTCAAACAAATATATGTTAAGGAGTCAAAATTGAGGACAAATTTTTTTTTTAAATTGGCTTCTGCAGTCTCTACCAAATTACTCAGCCAATCTTTGGTCTAAACATTTAAATTTTACATAAAGTGTATTCAGACATTAGACAAGCTTTTTAATCGGTTTGGGTGGAACATTTGAGCTGCCAAGGGGTCAAAGTTATAAAAAAATTTAGGTTTGAGCTGTCTAGCAAATTACTCAACCAATTCTGGGGCAAAATATTTGAAATTTATACATAACGGTTACTCAGACATGTAGCAAGCATTTAAATCAGTTTTGGGGCAAAAATGCGGCTGCCAAAAGTTCAAAGTTGAAAGAGTTGACCTTTGCAGATTCTACCAAATTACTCCGCCAATTTTGGGTATAAAGACTTTTATTTTAAATGTAGGTAACTTGGACATGGGTCAAACTTTGTATTTTGATCTGAGACCAAAATAATAAAGGTTCAGGGGAGAAAATCGGGGTTAAATTTAAATTAAAAAAATTACCTGTGCGGTTTCAACGAAATTACTCCGACAAATTTGATTCTAAACATTTGAAATCTTACATAAAATGTATTCACACGTAGGGCTAGTTATTAACAGTACATAGGGTCCGAGTACAGCCGGGCTGAACTACTAGTATATATATATATATATATATATATATATATATATATATATATATATATATATATATATATATAATTCTTTTAGTATTAATTAATTACTTATGTTTTCGTTTTGAACAAAATAATAAAATTTCCATTTATAGAGAACGAAAACTCTAAAACTGTTTTCTTAATGTTAAATTTCGACCTTAAGTGTCAATATAGCTATTAGATTAGTAAATGGTATTAAAATGGTGAATTTTTATTATAAACTTCTACATGGTGTTTTAATGGTGCTTTAGAACTCTATCCAACCCCATTGCAAGTTTAGATGACGTTCAAAGGGGTTAAATTACAAAAAAAGCCTCGAGGTGTGGAAGTTGTAGACTTCAATTGGGAATGGTATGGATTTCATTCCTGAGGCGTCGTTAATTCGATCCCTTTTACAATCACTAGAGATCATATTTAATCAAACATGCTTTAATACACACATGGCGATGATTTTCTTCGGAAATATAACACAACGGCTCCATTGTAGCTTACTTGCAATTAGTATGTTTTTATACTACAATGTATATATATGCACACATATATACATATATATATACAGCCGGGCTGAACTACTAGTATATATATATATATAGGCATAAATATATATATATATAAATACATATATATATGCATAAATATATATATATATAA
>NC_136484.1:61051087-61131087 GCF_053919585.1 Euprymna scolopes | reverse complement strand
CTCCCCCACCGAGCAAATTAGGCACAAGGCCAATTTTTAATGTGAGGAGTGAAGGGAGGAGGAAGGGAAAAAGCGGACCAGCTCCCGAGAGGTGGGAAATGGGAGCTGGTTAAAGGTCAGCTATGTGGGGTTGCCCCCACATCTGGTCTTTGCTTGCAGTATCTGCCGGAACAGATACTACACTTTGATCTTGGCCAAAAGGCCAAGCACAAAAGTGTTACGGACAGGCCGACCGACAGGCCGACCGACCATCCGCCGGACCGACGGAGTGACTTATAGAGTCGCTTGCACGCGACTAATAATAATATATAAACTTATAACACTAATGTCATTCACAAAATTAAAAGATAATAGGATTATACTACTACTCACAATGTAATATTACTTCAATGTACGTATATATATATATATATATATATATATATATATATGTGTGTGTGTGTGTGTGTGTGTGTGTGTGTTTCAAAAATTTTGCCTACAAATCTCCTCTGTCAGTTTTTGGTCTACAGGCATAAAACTTTATATATATTCAAGCCCATACGAAACTTTATATTTGGGATTAGTCGGTGAAAATCGGTAGAAAAGTACTAAAAATAAAGAAATTAAATTTGCCAGGTGAAGGTCGAACGACAACATTACCAATATGCATGCGTAACGTGATAGCTATTTGTTCATGTTATAATTTTAGCATTGCAGAAAACATGTCTTCATGGTTAGGCATCAACGTCAAAGGAATAATAAATCTCATGCTGAATGATTTGGTTTCGATTCTCGCTGATGGCGCCCGAGTCATTTTTAAAGCTTTTTAATCATTACTATATAATGGGTCCAATATAATATAATATAATAATAAATACAAAATATACATTGAAATAGTAGTATTACGACGCGAATGCACGTGCAAGGCACAAGCAATAGCCTATAAAACAAATAATATGTTTCACCATAAGACAAGGGCGCGTTCGAAATGAACGTTTCTCTCTAGAGCACAACTAAATCATGATACTTGACTGTCATATAAACCTTTAATTACAACCATTTTCTAAAAAATAATCTTATAAAATCAAAAGCAGGTTCCTTACACTGAATGTCTTGGCCTTTTTGGTCAAGATCAAAGTGCAGTATCTGTTCTTCAGATGCTGCACTTCCATTTCTCGTTCTCTTTCGGTGGAGGAGAAACCCTTTACGACTGAGACAATTTTTATTTTTGTACCTTTTCTCCACGTTAAAAAAAAACGACCCTGGTGTCTAACTCTGTCCCGTGGGGAGGCATAGTAAATAGGTACAATGTATTCTGGATAAAGTCACTGTTAGGAGGCATGTGAAGCTTCCTCCCAGTGCACCGCAGTTGGTCCTAAGATAAAGCAGACAATCATTCGAGTTGAGTGAAAAATGGACGATTTAACCGATATCGATGACAATGAATGTATGGCAAGTGTTGAAAATCCGTTAATTCTCATTCAATCCCGGACAAAGTTTGATCTTTCTGCTGCTGCTACTACTACTACTACTATACACAGACATACACATGTCCACGTATGTAGCCGTCAAATAGTATATATATAATTTTGTGCAGGGTTTTCCGTTCATCGTTTTTAGTCCTATGGACTTACATTGTTTCTACGAGAGTTTTTAATAAAACTGGAGCTTGATTTTAGTCTACATTTTTACTAATGCGAGGATTTTCTGCCATACATGCGAAATGTGCATCTATTTCTGAGTCTTCTATGTTATTGGCTTTATGATGACTGAATAATGTCTTGAGTTACGTATGCACATATGTAGCCAAAATATTTGTATAAATAAAAAATATACAAATATATTAATGTGCATATATGGACAATGTTTAAACATTGTAATTTCGCATACTCATCTCATTCATCGAAAACATTAAGCTAATTAAAATTGTATTATATATATATATATATATATATATATATATATATATATATATATATATATATATATATATATATATATACATACACATATATATAGCAGATAAGAGGATCAAAATAGAAAGAAAATGCAACTCGGCAGGCGTAAGTCTACTTAAGGTGTTCTTGTACGCATGCGCAAATGTACGTTCCTGTCTTAAGTCGGTTCATTTAAACTATGTAGTATTCGTATGACGATACTTTTAATGGTAACTACTAAGTTTGGAGCGCTAAATGTTTTGGTTTTCATTCTAGCTAATTGCACTCAATTCATATTTTTATACTTTAAAAATCACTATTACGTATTTGGTACAATATAATAATTAATAGGGAGTTGTCTGTCTGCATAGATTAAAATATCATATTAAAGCGTACGTTACGACCGAGAAATGCCGGGTTCTCTGCTAGTAATATTATGAGTATATGTGTGTCAGGTCATGTCATAAGCTGCTGGTACCATGTAACCCAGTACTACCTGCTTCATGGTCGGCTCACCCGCGACTAAACTGGTTCCCCCACCAGACTTGTTTGGTGAGGAGGGCGGCTAGTCTCCCTGAAGGATTAAAAACAAGACCTTTCAAAGGGCGAATGAACACTTTTTCGGGGTCAACGGCCAACTAGCACCATGTATATTTGAGTGTATGCATATATGTGTTGGGGTGGAAAGGGCTGCCGTAAGCCATTGTAAAGGCAACCTTTCTAGGAGAAGCAAATCTCTGATTTAAAAAACTATAAAGCGGGAGACCAGTACCCGCACATTAAGCTGGTCTGCAGTTTAACTTGTTTCTTGCTATCTTGCTGTTGCTTGTTGCTGAATCTCAACATTTTGAACACAGAGAGAGAGAGATTTAGCTGTCGTACAAAGCTAAGACTCTGTAACATCATTTTTGTATAGATACTCCCTTAGGCATTTAGGCTCATGGACTTTAAGTGTCCGAGGGAGTGGCACTCGTCTGGCCAGACATTGCAATCATCATCAATATGTGTGTGCACGTGCGTAGATTATGAGTCGTTGTAAATTGTAGAGTGTTGTGTCATTATTACTTCAACTTTATTCCTGATATCGTGTGGTATTTCTGTCTAATTTTGATAGTTTGTTCTGAGTATAAACTAAAAGCGTAGCTGGTCATTTTCACATAGATTTACATCATGAACAACTGTAACATTTTTATCAATGAGCCATCAATAAACCAAATAAAGGTCTTTTTACATACATGTAGTCTTTTTACTTATATACGTGGTCTTTCATTTTCCTACATCGTCGCTTCTTTTTCAGCTTCGCCGCATATCTTGTGTGACCGTGGTTGCCTCGTCTTTGTGTAACTTAAACGAATAATAATTTTAATGCATGAAAGACACAAAGAGACCCTTGCTGGGTTACTTCAAGTTTTATTGGATAAAATGGATTTAGGATAAACAAAATAAATAACTAATACTCATTTCATCGTTAACTTACTAACGTGAGAAATGAGTGACGCGCAAACGGACAGACATCGAAGTAACATTTGCTGAGATTATCAGCTTGGCTATCATTTGGCTACGTCACGTTTATATGGCTTTTGAACAGAGACTGATTTGAAACCTTTGTTTTTCTCGCACAGGAATGTGACGGCATATCTTTTTCTCATATCGTTGGACTCTCTTATCGTCTGTGTTTAGCCGATGCCCTCCCTCCCTCCCGCTTTATGTCGCCTATCTCTGGGTACATGTCTGAATGCTACTCTGAGTCATCTTGACACGCACTAAGAGTGAACCTTGTCAAAGTTCACATTAGCAAATTGAAGCGCTACTTAATAGCGGAGGGTGCCTACTACGGAACATGGCGTTGTCAGAACTAACGGATTGTCTTTTTGCTTATCCGATTACAAGTGCAGAAGTTTTATTTACAATGGAGGTTTTATTTCACTGAGAAATATGGACACATAGAGCTGGAAACCGTTATATTTAAGATTACAGGCAGCAAGACTAAGAAATATATCTAAGAGAAAGAGGCATACAGATTAAAAGATAGACAGAGCTAAAGAGACAGAGAGTGTAAAAAATAAACAGAGACGGGTCGAGGTCACACCCCGAACACACACTTTCCACTCATTCAGGTACCTTGTTGTTAAATTTGAGGTCTGACGTTTAATTTATCCTTGAGTCTGCTATCTCAAAATAAGAGATTATGGTTTCCAATTCAGCAACATCTGTCTTTGCTATTAAAAATCCCAGAAAATATTGGTATGCCGTTAAACAACAGACAACGTTTTAGCCGGTAGATCCAAAATAGGAAATGGAAGATATTCTAAGCAAATATGCAGGCATTGGTCCGACATATTGCGGTTTGGATTTTTACGTGTGATGTTCATGCATTTATCCTGTCTTTATTTCTTATATAAAGCACGTTCAGAATTCATCTGAGGCATTAATTGGCCAAATCAATTTAGAACACACCATTGACAAGTTCGATGTCCTTTAAATCAGCCGTTAAATTCTCAACGCACATGCTGCTCATCTGGCCTTAGGTGATTAAAACAAGATCAACTATTAAAAAGCTTTATGCGTAGGCAAGGTTCGCTTTTCTATGCATTAAGTTTTACAAAACTATTAACAAGATTTTTTAATAAATACCTAACACATTGTCAGCATTTAGACGATTAAGGTTAAAGAAAAAATATCCGTTTCAATGATTATTTCCTTTCTTCTAATCGCCCATTAGTTTACAAACGGAGGAAATAACGTTATTGCTATATATATATATATATATATATATATATATATATATATATATATATATATATATATATATATATATATATATATATATATTGCTAATCCCGAATGAGAAGGGAAATTTAATTCGTAAAGTAATTCGGGAGTTTTTATTATCCGAGCTCTTGTGTCATATATCATCCAACGCCTTTCGTTGTCATCGCAAATGCACAGACGCCATCGCTGATAATTCCCAGCTGAATGTAACTTCCGGTGGTTCATTTCCGTTATTTACTTCGCAGTATTTAGCACGTATTTCCATTTTTTTTTCTTTCTTTATTGAGTACACCGAAGACTGGAAAAGAAGAAGAGTTGGAAACCGACGGATCGCCATATTCAGAACCGTTAAAATAACATCGAATAATCTGCAACTTCTACAACCATTTTTTTTTTTTACTTCTGCTTATTTATTCTTTCATCTTCCAAATCGTTTTTGTTGGTAATTTTCTTTAATTTTTCATTATTTATCCTCCTCATTTTTTTTAGTCATTGCATGTCTTTTTTCTTTTCTTTTTTTCTGGACAATTTTCTTCGAAGTGAACTTTTACGTCTTTTATTATTTCTTCTCATTTTCCCTCATTTTTACAACTGTTCACAGATGTTCACTTTCCTCTTAGTCATTTTTTGTTATTCTTTTTCTGCTCTTTCTTCTTCTTTTTATTCCATATTCGTCGTCTTTTTTATCAATTCTATGTAATACTTCTCCTCTAATAATTCTTTTTTCTTTTTCTTCTTCTTCGCCCCCCTCTATTTATTTCTACTTCTCCATATTCGTATTCTTTATTTTTCTGTTTTCTCTGTTTTCCCCTTTTGCTCGTTTCTTTCTTTCATGCTCTTTTTTCTTCACTTTTCATAGTTTCTTTCTTTCGTCTTCTTCTTCATTAATGTCTTTATATTCCTCATAGTTTTTATCTTTTCATTTTTCTTTTTTACATTTTTTTTCCTTTGTTACAGTCTTCGTATTTTGTCTACCTTTTTCTCCTTCTATCATACTCATCTCTCTTAATTTCTTTCAATACACTTATCTCTCACACCGTCTCCATTTCTGTTCCTTTTCTGTTGATACCGTAACTCTTTTTAACTCCTTCATGATTTTAATATTCACCCATCCCTACCCAGTTCCGCTTCTTGCCCTTTTACTTTTTTCCCCGACGGACCTCCGCCTTCTTTTCCTTCGTTTCATAACACGCATCCGCCTTTTTTTTAAACTCTGCATACTCCTCACTTCTCGTACCTAGCAATTTCGAGAAATTTATGGTCTTGCCATTTTTTATTTTGATTTTATTTACTATTTAAAAACGAAGTTCAAACGAGAATAATACCGGATATTTATCGTTTTAAGTAAGAAAAAACCAACAGGGGAAACCGAAAACCAATTTTATGCCAACTTTTCTTGGAATTATTTTAAATGCCTGATAATATATACAATTTAGAGACATATTTTAAATGGAAGAACTCGAAGAGTAGATACTTTCGCCACGGTCCAATCAGCAAAATTCGGTATTTTTTCTCGGAATAACAATGAAAACAAAAATATCCAAAAATTGAATATCAACTAAAAATAATGTTATTTTCTTTATTTTCATGTTTAAATTAGTAATATATTTAAAGATTGATAGAAATTATAAAATAGAAATTTAATCATTAATAAAAAATATCTTTTGAAAAAATAATAAGTTTTACTTTTTAAGATTGTTCTGGGACGTAACTGAATGCGGTCCAGCAGTAATAGCGGATCGCCGGATCATGAGAAAATGTGTTTTATGAAATAATCTATATATTAATACGATACCGTGCGTGTTATTTTCTGTGTCACGCTTACATCCGGGTCGTTTAATTGTTATGCACTTCCATTTCTTGTCATAAACAATTTTATCAAGAAGACTTCATAGGTTTTGGTTTCGGTTTCGACTATAGTTTATGGCACTCAAGTCATTTAAATTTTTTATAAATAATTTTACTAAAAATTCTTCATAACTTTGGTTTTGGTTTTGATTATAGCTGATGGCAGTCATGTTATCTACTTTTTATAAATAATTTTATCAAGAATTCCTCATAAGTCTTGGTTTTGGTTTCGATTAGAGCTAATGGCACTAATTTAAAAAATAATTTTATCAAGAATTCTTCGTAAGTCTTGGTTTCGATTTCGATTTTAGCTGATGGCACCTTAGTAATCTATTCTTTTTATAAATAATTTTATCAAGAATTCTTCATGAGTTTTGGTTTCCGTTTCCATTATAGCTGAAGGAATTATATATATATATATATATATATATATATATATATATATATATATATATATTCATAAGTTTTGAATTGGGTTTCGATTCAAGCTGATGAAGCCAAGTCATATAGATATATTTTTTATTTTTGAAATCGCAACTTCATATAAAAATCGATAGAACATTAACTCTATAATAATGTATACACAATCTGCAAGAATTAAAATATCACGTTTAAGCGTATATTACGACCTGGATACGTCGGGCCTCCCTGTATAGGTTGGATAAATACTTTTTTCAGTTTTAACAAAATAGCTACAATAATATCATAGCGTCTCCATTTACACTTAACATCTACAGAATGCTAGCATCAATATATTACATATGAATCAGTCTCCGGTGGAATTTCCACAGGTCCCGCTAGTATGGTAATATTTTAGTAATTTCGACATGAAAATCATGTAGATAACATTGGTTTTATTTTATACTAATTTTTCTATGTTCAGTTTTCGTTATGATTACAAACACGCACCAAAAATCCATCTGATCAAATAAATAATATTTTTTTAAAATGAGCTGGAATTTGGTTAAGTGTTGTATCTGAAGAAAAATTATTTTGTTGACTTTTCATGAAATTTTGCATTTACTTATTTAGTTCTACAAGCAAATTTCCAGACCGCATGTTTAATTGCATATGGTCTCTAAGGCATATTCTTCTACAATCAATTTCCTAATTTCGAAAGTCTTTAAAACAAGGTCTTTAAATGTGTTTCTATACGATAACATCACAACGACGAGTGTGATTATTCTTGGGGGCTTTATATTATTAATATGGTTGGAGAGACATATATGCAACAGTTCTTATTACTCATTAGAAGAAACATTATTGATGATAGCGGGGGGGACATTACTTGAAGGGGGATCATACAAAGTTCGTTTACAAGATTATGATAGACAAAACAGATTTACATTTTCAGTTGGTGGCATGACGACAGAATAAGACAACAGTGTACAAATATTAGATGATTTCTTTATTCATAAGCCAGCCGATTGATGATGTCAGGGATTCAAGTCTTTTCGACTACATGGTCTCCTCAAGCACCGCCACCTTTCACCTCTAAGTGCATCAGCTCTCCTTAAGTCGCTGTCCGACTGTGACTGTGATTGTCTGATCGTCTCTGACTTTGTAACCTGCCTCAATATATTGAGAATCTCCTTTCTTTATGACCTCAGAGGTGTGCTATTCCACGTGAATAAATTTCACGTGAATTTTACATATGTCTGTCCAAACACACTTTTAGTAAACAAAGAATTTCCAGTTTTAATTGTTCAATATCTAACCTATTTTTAATCATTATTTATAAACTCGTATTGTCCATTCTTTTAACTGACATATTTAATATCCAGTTATTTCTAAAAGAATGAACAATTGACTGAATTCCTAAATTAATTATATATCTCTGATATAAATAATATTCAGTTATTTGCGAAAACAATGCCAATCATTCTGCATTCTTTATCTTTTAACACTTGCCTATTGAGTTCGATTCTAACCTTTTTCCTAATACAAGAACTCAAGTTAACCCAGCTGGGTAAACTTGAGTTCTTGTACCGGAAAAATATCCACTAAATAAAATGTTGTTTTTTAAATCGTTATTTTTGCATTTTCTTGCATTTCCATACACCAAACATGGATATAAATATCATTAAAACATCCGTTGGGTACTAAGCTTCATTTCGCTACCTTACTTGCCTTAGTTGATTGCCTGTAGACTGAGATAAACCGCGTCACACACACACACAGACATTAGGAAAATTTATAATAAGATAATTTCAAACTCATCTAGTTTTGCTTTCTTACTTACTGGGATCTGTCCCTTTTCATAGCAACTTGGTTAAATAACAACTGATTATTTAAACCCGATTTTAACTATTTTTAACTATTATATTCTATGCATTTAGCATCGTGCCAATGTAATAATGAAAAGTAATTTAACACGAACATGAGAACTACTAAATCTGCTGAACGAATAGTTCTTTCCTAAAATCTCTCACCAACCAACAAAACGCTTTGATTTGCATCATCTATTGTCTAAGGAAGACGATGTTATAGGCTATTGGGTATTTGTAAAATTTAATCAGGACATTAAAAAAAAATGAAAATATCGAACAAAGGTTATATTGTACGTATCTGTTTTGGACTGAAGATTTTCGAAAAAGAATTTCGCTTAATTTGATCGAGTAGATTTTTTTCTACAGCGGAAAACACGTTTTTATGAGAGCGCGTTGAAGCTAGCCATCTTTGACTTTTTTGAACACGCCAAGGAAAGATTTGAGTTTAAAATGCTGAAACTCCATTCCTAGCTTAACTACTAGCTTTTCTTCCTAAAAACCGAAACATGATAGCCTATTGTTCGGTATCATAAAAAACTGTTTTTCGCTATAAAAAAAAACTACTTGATGAAATTAAGTGATTTTTTTCTGAGAACTTCATTCCATAACGGATACGTATAATATAACCTTTTCAATATTTTCATTTTTTTAATGTCTTGATTAAACTCTACATGTACCGGCTATTGTTCTAGCGCACTAAATGAAGTTATTTCTTCCCTTCTTCTGTGGAATACTGCATCATTTCAGTGAATTAGTATCCACTCATTAGGAGTTCTCGCGCAGGTCATCGCCAGCGATCACTCATGGGCAATAACCTATGATGTTCCCTAGAGTCTGAGTGATAATTAGTCTCCTTATATTTCCAGTGTTCTTCAACTCTCTCGATATCCATGAAAGATGACTGAACGTTATCGCAATGACCGTTTATCTTTGATTTCTCGCTAGCAATGGCCATTGATATTTCTTGCGGTTTGAAAGGCAAAAAAAGTCCCCTATAAACCTACAGTTCCCTCCTTACTTTTCCGTCGGATATCTGCTCAGTGCCCTCTTCTTCTGTCTTTTCAGGTTTTTCACGAGTCTTTGGTGTGGTGACATCCGATTTAAACGTCACATTTAAACGTCACATATGCTATTACTACGAATAATAATTAAAATTATTATTAGTAGTAATAGTACAATGTGTTCAATAGTTACCGTTACAACTTTCTGTTATCTATTTTTAGTGAATTTCTGTTTTTTTTAATCGTTTCAGGCGCATATAGATAAAGTTTAACTTGAAGATTACTTTTGCCAATATGCACTATGATTTAGCGAAATGAAATGCCATTATAGAACTATTCAAATTTATAAAGTCTGCAGAAGACATTGCGAAGACCTTAAATGTGAACTGGATGTTCGTGTGGAGGGCAGTAAAACGTTTCAAATCAACTGCTGAGATGAAGATATTTGATTTATATTGGAGAGTAACGTTTCAGCTTCCAACCATACCAATTTAGCGGCTTTGATGAGAAAATCAAGTGAGGAATGGGTCAGAATCTCACAAAAGAAACATTTGTTGCCGGTCTAAAGCATTCCCCGAGCGTTTGCAGCAGGTTACTGATGCACAGGGCGATTACATTGAATAAAGTTAGGATAGTTTAAATCTAGTAATGCTATTATATATATATTAATGTTTGGATGATATGTGTTGTTTAATTTATTTAATAAATATGTGCAAACAACGTAGTATTAATTATTGAACACTCTGTTGTATTATTATTATTTTTATTATTTTTATTATTATTATCATTATTATTATTATTATTATTATTACTACTACTACTACTACTACTACTACAGGCATTATTTTTCTTTCTTTTTTTTGTTTTGCCTGTGGTCTTTTTATTTAATACTAGTGGGGAGATCCGTCGTTGCCCGGAATTGAATGATGATCAACGAATATTTCCCACTCCTACATTTTATTGTCATCGAAATTCGTGAAATCGCCCGAGGCAAGCTTTACAAGCCTCGATACAGTAATTTAGTCGAAAATATATGTTATTCTACATTACACTCTAGAGAATCTTCTGTTTCTTTTATAAAAGCATTTTATATAACTGCTGTGGTGGCAACCACTTATTTGCATATGCGAATAACATAACACTATAAATGGCAAGCCTAGGTTGGCCTTGGTGTGTCTTACTCAAATGCCACCGGAAGTGACGCCGAAGAGCGTACATGTCCTCCCACCGTCATTTGTACATATTGTAAATATACCTTTTCTTTAATACACTTATTATTGCGTTATCTTGTTGTTTGCGTCTTCATTGTATTTCCTTACTAATTATTGTTCAACCTTGCAACCACAACAATAACCTTCTTTCCAGTTAATCGAAAAAACATTAAGAAATTTTCGTGCAGGATTTAAACCTACAGACCACGTCATGAAAAAAAACCACGTCATGAAAAAACCACGTCATGAAAAAACCACGTCATGAAAAAAAACCACGCCATGAAAAAGTAAATAAACACACGCACATTTTCAAGTCTTATAAGATTCTTTGCAGATAATGAAAAACAAAATTAAGAAATTTACGTGCGGAATTTGAATCTACAGACCATGCAAAAAGAGCGCGCTATCAACACAGTAGAATTTTCACGGCCTGTTGTTCTATCATAGTTGCTAAGCGACGTAATGGAAAACTGAGTTTACCGGTATATAAATTAAAATAACGATTTCGATTATCGGTAATTCTCGGGAGTATTCTGAGACAAAACTTAACTAAGATCACTCCCAGACGTATGCACTAAAGTTCTATAAATTTTAAAGAAAATCTGTTCAGCCGTTTTGGAGTCTATAAGGAACAAACTCACACATACACAGACAAGGTTGCATTTGTATAATTGTAGAGATGTAAGTATTGTTTCCCATGTTGTCAGTCGGCATTAAATAATATCTAAAAGCATTGGCATTTAATAAAATAAGGCAAGCCTATGTATATAACAATATCTCGTTTAAGAATATTTGTCAAGCTGAATCTATCAACAATGTGCAAATTCTCTTTTTACACGAGGCTATTCCCCAAATGAAAGCAACGTGTATTCTATACCAAACGCATATTCAATAACGGCTTGGTTTGCCGGAAAAGGATGCTGCACCGCCTCTGGCGTTTTAATGGGTATCCTGCTAAGCAATCTCAAGTTGTAACGGTTGGGAGTGCTGATGGTAGCCATTTATGTTCACATCATTTCAAGGTAGAGTTGAGAACAATTTACACATACCTAGGAATGCGCAGAAGAACGGTAATTCATTCAAAGGAGTAGAAATGCATTCCTTGTAATATTACCAACGGCAAGAAAATTATAAACACAGGCGTTCAATTTAAAACCAGACTTGTTGCAGGTTGAGTATCTGGCACATGGAACATCCGATGTACCAGTTTGCACTTTCCGATATATATATATATATATATATATATATATATATATATATATATATATATATATATATATATATATATATCGGAAAGTGCATATATATATAATGAAAATTACAATTGAATTTACCAAAATGATCCAAGATGGTAAAATTAAAGTAAATTATAAATATTAAAGAATTAATATTTATAAAATTATCTTAGCCAGATATAAAAGCTCGATAAATCCAAATAGGAAATAGAGCTTATAATACGAGCAAACAGTTCATAAAATATGTTAAAAAACACTTGGAAATGAGTTAAAAACATATTTAATCTGAAAAGGAAACACTAGATAAATGGATAGTCCTTTATCCGCGGAGTTTCGAAGAAATACTTTCCTTCTCATCAGAGGGTAGGAATTAGCAAAACGCGGGATCGGATTTTGCATGCAGAAGTATTTGATGAACTGTTTATTTTATTAACTGTTTGCTGATATATACATATATTATATATCATAGAAGTTGTTGAAAGGATACAGCAATAAAGGGCGGAGGAGATTACTTTGAAGGGGACTAGAGTTTCATGTGTTTATTATCAATAAAGTTGTCGTTTCAAAAAAAAAGCCAGGAAAATTATTGAAGGCTCCCTGTATATAAATATATATATATAATAAATTCCACAGCCAAACAACGTCGCAGCCCACAAGAGCCATGACAGTCAAAGAACCGGAAGTCAAAGACTCGAGTTTCGCCCTCATTTGGGCTCATCAGTTAGACACATCCGAACTCAGGATTCGAAACCCGAGCCTCTTGCATACAAGGCAAGCACTCTACCAACTGAGCAAACGCCCTGCACACAAGAATTTCAATTAACCAATACAGATCAAGCAAACCGTGCCGAAATCCGACTGTGAAATGAACCTACTTCGTCTGAACAAGGGACGCGGTCATCCAACCAGCTAATAACCCCAAGCTGATGTCTCACAAGTAGGAGTTTTAACTCGAAAGGACGATGCCATCCAGCAATGCTATCCAAGCGAGCAACTTATGATAGGATTTTCAGAATGTGAGAGATTGTATATAATAAATTCCACAGCCAAACCACGTCGCAGCCCACAAGAGCCATGACAGTCATATATGTATGTATGTATATATATATATATATATATATATATATACTTATGTGTGTGTTTGTGTGGACAAGAAATAATAATGATGTGTCATGGTATTTATAGATTGTGGAACGGTGGAACCTCCAATAGAGATTTCTTAATGAAATCCATTCTCATGGCGCTTAAATATACACCGTCTCAAGTTGTGAATGGACTTGAAATATACGAGGTTTCATATGCGTTAATTTACACCGATTTAAAAACTCATACCGTATATTCCGATTTTCACTTAATGCATTGAAACTAATAAATTATTTCTCTTAATATAAATAGCACTTATGCAAACAAATATCACCCTAATAAAATTTACGATACATTAAGGAAACTTTCACCTTTAGTGCGAGCGTAAGACTAAAATCAACTGAATTTTTATTGATTTATATATATATATATATATATATATATATGTGTGTGTGTGTGTGTGTGTGTGTGTGTGTGTATGTATATATCCATATATATGTGGATATATATGTATATATATGCGTATATATATGTATATATATGTATATATACATATATATGTGTGTGTATATATGTATATATACATGTATATATACATATATATGTGTATATATACGTATATATAAATGTGTATATATGTACATATGTATATATGCATATATGTAAATATATATATATGTATATATATGTATACATATGTATATATGTATATATATATAGATATATATATGTATACATATGTATATATATATATATTTATACATACATATATATATATATATATATATATATATATATATATATATATATACGTAATGATATATATTTATATGAAATCGTTCCAGATAACGCATAAAACCGCTTACTGAAAGAGATTTTAACCAAACGTAACTAACCGTACGCTCGGCTTTGCTTGGAACATGAGGTTGGAACATGAGGTTAAGCGATCAGGTTTGACTGTAATCTGACGTATTAATGCACGACAAAAAAGCAGACGATCTTTGAGGAGAATATTGGAAAAAAATTTAACGGGACCATTCGAGAGCTTCTCAGCAGTTATCTTTTTTAGTTCATGCGGAGACTTAAATATGGCAATGCTCCTTCTGTCTCCATCTTAAACCATATATCGGAAATCTACCCGGTTGATGAAGTTTCTTCGACATCCGCTATCTTTTCTCACCACATATTGACATCGTCTGATGCGACTGTAAAAAAGGAAAAGTCTACCTAACCCTAACCCTAACCCTAACCCTAAGGGAATATCCTAGCCGTCCTGATTTACTTTTAAAACATTGGTTGCAGCATTCTACATGAGGGAATATTCTTGAAACAAAAAAGCAACAAAAATGTTATGTTTACATTCTGAAAAACATTTAAAAGGTTTTTTTTTTTTTTAAATAAAATGCCGTTAAATGAATATGATAAAAAGATTGTTTTTTTTTTAATTAGTTTTGTTCAATTTTGTTTTACCAAAAGAAACAAAATTGTTTTCACATAAAACAGTTGTTATAATAATAAAGCAGAAATTGTTACAGTAGGTTGTTGTTTCTTTTTATTTCTGTTATGTATATTTTTTCTGGTGATTTTATTATATTTAAATGTCTTCTTCAGTATTTTCCTTGAGTAGCATCGTTACTTTGATAATCGGCAACGCTCGGCGAATGTCGGCGGTTAAAGTCATATTCCGAGGAAAGTCGAGCAGCCAGTTAGTTACGTCTGGTTCAATTTTATCACAAATATCATATATATATATATATATATATATATATATATATATATATATGTGTGTGTGTGTGTGTGTGTGTGTATGTACATATGTATATATGTATATATGTAAATATATATGTATATATATGTATACATATGTATATATATGTATATATAGAGATATATATGTATACATATGTATATATATATTTATATATACATATATATATATGCATATATATATATATATATATGTAATGATATATATTTATATGAAATCGTTCCAGATAACGCATATATATATATATATATATATATAGTCATCCACATACAGTACTGTTTCGCTGTTTCACAGCTCATCAGTGCGGCTAGACAAGCAACTACCTCAAGCCAGGATCGAAACCCGACCGCCCAAACCACAGCCAGAGCTTCTAACCGTTGCGCTGTTCGGGGTTTCTAACTGTTGCACTATTCGGCTGCTGTTATGCGGACAGTGAATTAACAATGTTTTGACATTGTCCAAATACCTAAGCTTAATTTGTTTACCAAAAGAGCATCGCTTTATATGCTATAGTTAATGATGTATATTTCTATGGAAATATTTCCAGATAAGACACTTAATGGAAAAGCTACCAAGAACAAAAACTGTCAAGACAGGGAAACATGTATTGTCCTTAGTACTGAATATTCCAAGGTTAAAACTAGGTGGGATATAGTCAGCAGTAATAGAGTTACACAAACTGCTGTTCTTGAAAAGAAGCTACTGGAATAGGAACCTATATTATAATGAAGTATCAACACAGCTAATTTATGGAGATTACTAGGCCGGAACAACAGAAGCAGGAAATAGATCAGACAATTCTGCAGAACACATACCATATTAGTATTTATTGAAAAGAATGAAACTAGTAAGATCACGTTTGTGAGATAGAGGTTGCGGATAGGAAGATAGAGTTGGGCAGATTAGATTGCAGATACGTTTCTCGTCTTTTCAAGTACCCTCAAATGAAAAAGAATCACTAGCTTCAATATGAGAACAGCACTCCGTGAATGGTCTGATCGTGGATTTGTAGAGATTGAGAATGTAGGAAATATTAACAACGATAGAAAGAACCTACTTTACGAGACGCAGAAAGAACGATGGATATCTTCTCCAAATAAAGATGTTATATGAAAAAACAAGATTACAAGAGTTCGGAGTTATTAATTTACCAAAAGCATTTATTAGAATCACGGGAAGAAAAGTGACTCACGTACGGCTGCAATACACAATGTGGCTTAACAGTACTAAACGAAACGAGCAATTTCGTACCCAAATCTAATCTCTCTCTTTCTACACACATGCGCACACGCACACACACGCACGCACACACACGGACACACACACACATACATATATACATATATATAGTAATCCACAGACAGTACTGTTTCGCTGTTTCACAGCTCATCAGTGCGGCTAGACAAGCAACTACCTCAAGCCAGGATCGAAACCCGACCGCCCAAACCACAGCCAGAGCTTCTAACCGTTGCGTTGTTCGGGGTTTCTAACTGTTGCACTATTCGGCTGCTGTTATGCGGACAGTGAATTAACAATGTTTTTACATTGTACAAATACGTAAGCTTACCAAAAGAGCATCCAATAGTCATCCATACAGGGTACTGTTTTGCTTTATCACAGTTCATCAGTGCGGCTAGACAGGCAACTACCTCAAGCCAGGATCGGAACCCGACCGCCCGTACGACAATCAATGCTTCTAACCATTACGCTAATCGGCAGTTGCTATGCGGCTAGTGAATTAACGATGTTCTGACATCGTCCGAATACCTTAGCTCGATTTGTTTACACAAAGATCATCGCTTAATACGCTAATGGTATATCCTGTATCACTTTCCAATATGCTCAGGTCAGAATGTTTGACCAAGATGGACACTGACACCGTTCTTCCCCTTCTCCATAGTCCATACTTTGCTCTCTTTGACTTTGTTATTCCCTAAGCTTAAGGAAGACCTGAGAGGCTTCCGTTATTAGACGATTGGTTAGACTAAAGAGTCATACACGCCCACGCAAGAGGAATCCCATGGGGTCTTGCAGAAAGCGTTGGGATAGTACAAGTGCAGTGAAGCCGAAGGAGATTCCTCCTAAGATAAAACAATATTCGGAATAACCCAAAATATACGCTGTTCAGCTTTTGTGTAATAATAAGTATCATTCTAGCCAAATTATCATTTCCCCTTAAATTCTTTTCAATTAAAAATTTATAAAATATTTAAATTCATGTGAATTATTTTCTAAAAATACATTTCTTAAGGCAAATGTGAATCCATATTGTATATGATGTTCTTTTTGGTGAACATATCCCGTTTATAATACATATGATTGAAACTTAAATTTGGTTGCATTTTATATAAAATAAACAAATGTTTATGAGAAAAAATATGTTATATTTTATCTTAACTTTTTAAAATGCTTAAAGAATTTTATAACTTAAACAAAAGGGTTTTTTCTACTTGAACCGTTGAAGCACATAAATTATGCAACTATTAAATAATATGTTTTTTCCATCATAGGCATCGTGTTAAAAGATAGAATTTCATATTTTAAAATAAAATCTACAACTCAAAGGAGCCATCACGTACAAACGTTTTAAAATATGCAAGTGTGTCTTTTAGAACGTTTTTTTATGATTAAAAATTTAGAAAGATTCTATTTAAAAAAGTTAGTTTATATGAGGATATTTTACATTACGACTGGGGATTTATCAGTATATATTTGTGTAAATTTAAATATATATGACTGATAAAAGGCAATATTTTTATGAGAATATTGATATTTTCTTGTTTATTTATTAAGAAAATATGCAGACCCATATTTTTGTAATAGTAAGGAGTTAGTATTTGCATTGTTAATATTTTTAATTAAAACGTATCTTCGCGTTTGCTTGATTCATTTGTATAAATATATAAAATAATTTATTATTGAACAATTCTTAAACGTTTAATATTCTTATTTCAGGGAGATCAAGACACTTTATAGATGAAAATATTATTTTTTAAATCACCATTTCATTCTATATGAAAAGAAACTGGACTCAATTATATCAATCATACCAGTTATTATAGGTGCTTCAGAACTTATGAAGAAGAATCTGGAGATATTATACGTTGTTTAACTTACAAATATTCCTGGTGAACCAAGTGCAAAAGAAATTCAGATAATTGTATTTAAGGGAACAGCGAGGTTACTAAAAAGAGATCTCGGTTGGTTCAGTAAAATAAAAGCAGGGCAATGTTTGCAGCTGGTTTGCTGCCCTATATGCAGCATTAAAATCTTCAAAGAATGAAATTGAAAAAAAAAACATTCAGGGTCAAACGAAGAAATCTCTGAACATCTAAAATATTGTTAATTAATTAACAAATACAACATACAATATCATTAATCATTGGTCTATGAAATTTCTTTTTTCAAATTTCTCATTTATCACAACAAAATTATAAAGTAAACATTTAGATTTTTTTTTTCTGTTTAATAAGTTCGTATTTTTTTCAGCGTTGTTCATAATTTTAATTATGAGGTATTTACTTTATTTATTTGCGGACTGTTATTCTCATCTTCATATTTGTTGTTGGTTCATCACGTTTCAGTCAACTCATTCTGTGGCCTTCTTCAGGTGCTTAACCGCGATGGGATAGTAATTCAGATTCTTGTAACTGTATCTCCTGTAACTAATGCCTTCCATAGTCGTTGTCTCACCACGTTTTGACCAACTAATCCACTGGCCTACTTGGGTAGGATTGAAACTGCTACCTTCAGACAATGCTCATTTTAAAACGTAGAGACACGACACCTATCCACTGTGCTATGAGCTCCAAAGGGTGATCAAGGTTGTATTTTTTAGTCTTATAAATCCAAGTTCTTGTTCTTATATGTTCTTTCATTGTCGGGTTCGTACTCTGTGGATACAGTTACACGAATCAGCATTCCTATCATATCTGTATCACTAATACACAAATTACTAATCTCACATGATCCCTATAATATATATATATATATATATATATATATATATATGTATATATATAAACTACTTAATTTACTCACATAAAATTAATATACGAAAGTATAGATTTATGCGTAAACTTTAAGTATTTACTTCAAAAGTGCTCAGTACGTAGGTAGAGCTAGTTAGTAATTTCTAAAATATATATGGTGATTAAGCTACACTGAATATCCCGCGTTTCATCCACTCTAGGACTCCTCAGGAGATTTATGCGTAAACTTTAAGTATTTACTTCAAAAGTGCTCAATACGTAGGTAGAGCTAGTTAGTAATTTATAAAATATATATGGCGATTAAGCTACACTGAATAGTCCGCGTTTCATCCACTCTAGGACTCCTCAGGCTTATGCTCATAAACCTGAGGAGTCCTAGAGTGGATGAAACGCCGAATATTCAGTGTAGCTTAATCGCCATATATATTTTAAAAATGTGTATATATATATATATTTATATATATATATATATATATATATATATATATATATATATATATATATATATATATATATATATATATATATATAATTCAGTTTTGACGTTCTCAACATTCAAATGGTTTTCTATGTTAAGATAAATATTTATTCCAATAGGAAAAAAAGATTCTGGCGCTGATACTTTTTCCTACTTGTGACGATTGTTGTCATTTCAAAGTCAACCGCTAAATTCTTTTGTCAATTTTTGTCAAAAACTATATATTAAAGTTACAGTTTTCAAGAAATAAAAATACTATTTATATTTCACTTGAGCCCATCGTTATTAATAATGAATCATTTAATTAGCTAGTCAATGAAAAAAATACGATTAATACCTCGAAACTAAATATACTCCTATACATGATAATAAAATAATAATAATAATAATAATAATAATAATAATAATAATAACAAAATAATAATAATAATAATAATAATAATAATAATAATATTCAACACCCTTGAAACTTTATTAACTTACACTATTTTTTATAGTCATAGGTTAGTGAAAATATCAACGGGACGCAGATATCAAGTCGCACAGCATATTCACCCATCTCGTACTGCCAAGCCCTACGTCGTTTAACTGCTAACGAGCAGTGTTTAGCATTCCCAAATGGTCACCCATCTAGTACTGGCAAGGGTCTACGTTGCTTAACTTTGGTCATCTAACGAGCAGTGCCTAGCATTCCCAAATGGTCACCCATGTAGTACTGGCATGGGTCTACGTTGCTTAACTTTGGTCATCTAACGAGCAGTGCCTAACATTCCAAAGTGGTCACCCATCTAGTACTGGAAAGGCTCCACGTCGCTTAACTTTGATCAACTAACGAGCACTACCTAGCATTCCCAAGTGGTCACCCATCTAATACTGGCAAGGTACTATGTTGCTTCACTTCGATCATCTAACGAGCAGTGCAAGCTTCCCAAGTGGTCACCCAGCTAGTACTTGCAAGGCTCTACGTTGCTTAACTGCGGTCATGTGACAAGACTTGATTAGTAAACAGATAATGCTCTATGTTCTTCCATATTTGGATGTCGGGAAGCTTTAAAATATGCGGCCTACTATGTAGAAATTGATTGCTATACATCTTAATTTTTGTCATGCTTGTTTATTTTTTTTATTTGTTCAGATTGTCGTGTCATCTTTACAGGCACGGATCCAACAATTTGGTGGTCATCAGAAATTCTAACAAGTACGACAGTGGCACGCGTTTAATCCGATACCTACTACCTTTTAATATTAAATTTCGAATCATGATGTAAATAACAGGATCGCTGTTGAGGATAATCATGCGACTATTAAAATAAATCAGAAGAGAAACAAGAGAGATTTACGTCTCCGGAAAGTTAAAGATCGAAATTGAGCCGAAAAATATATTTATTTGGACAAAAACTGCGATACGGTCAACCTTTCACGCCTAAAAAAATACGAGACTATTAATAGGAATATTTGTTTGGCGTTAGCTGGATGAACGTGCAAAATGCCCCATAAAGCAATTCGCGAGATAGTGCTGACGTAACTAAACTCTATAAAGAGATTGAAAAGAAGAAAGCATACTGTTATCTGTCGTGCAGATCTCGTTTTGGTGAGTTACGAGACGCATTTACGCTACGGAATAAATTGAATAGCAAATGATACCGAAGGAATCGGAGTTACCATTCAGATAGATAAGCGGATCGATAGATATATAGATAAGTGATATTTTTTATGAATATAGATCGAAATAGACAATTAGCCATATATATATACTTACATATATATATATATATTTATATATTTATATATACATATATATGTGTGTGTATATATGTATATATATATATATGTATATATACATATATATATACATATATATATATATATATATATATATATATATATTGGGCTTTTTGTCTATTGCATTACATTATTCTGAAGTATATATATATCTATATATATATATATATAGATATATATATATATATATAAAAGTGAAAGTGTCTGTGTATCTGTGTATCTGTGTGTCTGTGTACATTTCCCTACGCAATAACTCAGTAAATTTTTAGTCTACAGACTCGAAATTTGATATACATGTTAATGAGATTTGGGAAAATCGATGTGATTTGTATTTGGCCAGAAATTTGGCGATTAAGGAATCAAAGTTCAACGATTTGACCTTTAAGAACTCTACGAAACTCCTCCGACAATTTTGGATCTACGTACTTGAAATTTTAGATATAGGTTCTTTGGACATGGATCTAACTTAATAACTTTATTTGAGTCCAAAACAGTAAATTTTATGGGGTCATAATAGGGGTCAATTTTTTTTTTAAAATTGACCTCTGCGGTCTCTTCCAAATTACTCAGACAATTTCTGGTCTAATTATTTTAAATTTTACATAAAGGGTATTCAGAGATAGGACAAGATTTTTCATCAGTTTGGGTCGAAAATTTTTAGTTACCAATATATAAATGTGTGTATGTATATATGTATGTTTGCATGTCTGCCTTAAACTTTCAATAGAGCCGACGGATTTTACCAAGATCAGTATCCTTATAAAGTTCGACATTTCATACGACAAATATCGAAAAATTGTCTAAAAACATTAATATCTTCCCCTTCAACTAGGCACTTTGCTACAGGGAGGCGGGGGTCACATTTTTTGCCGATATTTTTGAAAGTTATTCTCTCCTTTAGATTGTCTAGCCTTAATTTAAAAAAATGTCGCTTCCGGTTTGGCGATGGTCGTAACATCAAAAACGTTAGGTTTTATCCCGTTTTTTTTTCCTCCTTTGCGGTATGGGTTCGAGCCTGCCTTCCTACTACCACTTTTTTTTGCTCAACATACACATCCAAACACAGGGGCAACGCCGGGCGCCCATGCTAGTATATATATATATATATATATATATATATATATATATATATATATATATATATATATATATATATATATATATATATACTTCAGAAAAATGTAATGCAATAGATCTACTGGTATGGAAATCCAGTGATTATCAGTCTTACAAAATATTATTGGCTATAATATTTTATGAAAACAATTCCAGCAAAATAAAAATTGCTTAATATGCCATATATATATATATATATAGAGAGAGAGAGAGCAAATAAATCATAATTTAGTAATTTAAATATTTTTTTCGTCGGAGGAGAGGGGTAAACATCCAAAACCCATTGATAGAGTTCAAAATAGACTTCGTAGCCTCGTAGGAGATGTCCTTTTCTCTTCCTTGCAACCTCTATCTCACAGAAGAGATGTTGCGAGTTTGTCTCTGATGTATCGTTATTTTCATGGAAAGTGTTCGACTGAGCTTCAATCTATGGTCCCCCCTCGCAAAACTTTCACAAGAAACACTCGTCTAGCTGTAAACACTATCAATAATTCCCCCCACTCTTTATCTGTGCCTAAACCTAAACGTAGATTCCATGAACAAAGCTTTTTTATTAGAACTGCACGCCTGTGGAATTGTCTTCCGTTTTCCTGCTTTCCGGCTGACTACAATATGGTTGTCTTCAAGTCTAACGTAAATAAGTTCTTTCTGAGCCGTTCCATATAAGTTATCAAATTTAACAAATTTTCATTACTAATGATTATTATATTGTCCAATTTCTACTGTACACTCTTTAACCCTTATCCTTGAGTTGCCTCTTTGACCTTGATAATGAGTTGATACCTATGAAAAAAAAAAAAAGTCCAATGTGAACAAGTTCTAATTGAATCGTCCCCCTAAGTAATCCAAGTTTCAAAATTCCCACTGTTTACTATGCTAAAATCACAATGACTAATGTATACCTATTAACCCTTATCCTTGAGTGGCCTCTGGGCCTTGATAAGTGGTGACACCCTTGTAAAAAAAAAAAAGATATACTTATTGAAATGTGTTCTTTGTCTTGCATATAGTGAAATGCTTCTTTCATTCAATAAAAAATAAGTTTTTAGACTAAGCCTATATTTAATATAGTCGTCCTTTTTTTTGGTTTTAGCTCTCAGTTTAAACAAATACGATTTATCGCGTTTAGCATTGGAACTATTTGATTATAAATATTAAACTCGATTTATTAACCCTGAATTTCATTTATTTTTACTCTTTTAGCCGATGCATAGAAGTGGAAAATTTACTGCTTAAAAAAGAAAAAAAAATATTTCGCTATGAAAAAATACACATTTTCATATGCACAAATCAAATGAAATTACGTTTTTAAACTTAATCTCTTTCTTTTTTTTTTCAATGCAATAACAATGTTGTATTATTCCTTGTTTTGCTTCGATAAAATATTAAAAGCGTGAAGTTACAGTTCTTTTCTCGACGAATGGTACATAAAGTAAGACTTTATTAGATTCATTAACACAACGATTTCAGTAGTTATTGACCAATTCAGTTATGGGAAAAAATATGTGATGTCTCTGTCTATATTTTCCTCTTTCACACTTGCTCTCTTTTCTTCCCCTCTCTATAACATACTCCGCCACCCTTTGTGTTTCTCTGCTTTCACTTGAAACTATGAAAATATGTTCTATATTTTTGTTCTAATCTACAGGGTGGTTACAAAGTCTGGCTTTTTTTTGCCTTCGGGCCAAGATCAAAGTGTAGTATCTGTTCCGGCAGATACTGCAAGCTATGACTAGCTATGACCAGCTATGACTAGCAAAGACCAGATGTGGGGGCAACCCCACATGCCTGACCATTAACCAGCTCCCATTTCCCACCTCTCGGGAGCTGGTCCCCTTTTTCCCTTCCCCCTCCCTTCACTCCTCACATTAAAAATTGGCCTTGTGCCTAATTTGCTCGGTGGGGGAGCAAATAAATACCATCTGTTCTTCAGATGCTGCACTTCCATTTCTTGTTCTCTTTCGGTGGAGGAGAAATCCTTCACGACTGAGACAATTTTTATTTTTGTACCTTTTCTCCACGTTAAAAAACGACCCTGGTGTCTAACTCTGTCCCGTGGGGAGGCATAGTAAATAGGTACATTATGTTGCCAGACTTTGTAACCACCCTGTATATATATATATATATATATATATATATATATATATATATATATATATATATATATATATATATATATAGCAGCGGTCTACTTTAGTCTTGGACAGACTATGGATACCCACTCAAAGTTGCTTGCGCGTGAAATTTTTGTGGTTACAAAGTCTGGCTACATTATGTTGCCAGACTTTGTAACCACCCTGTAGGTAAGCGTTGATGAATACAATCTTATCTTTTTTAATGTATTAATCTAAAAATCTACAGCATATATATAATAAGAACTTTTTGAATACTTAATACAAAGTGCACGAAATTTTACGCATATTATATATTTAAGGACGTATATATATAGGAATACAGGAAATCATATATATATATATATATATATATATATATATATATATATATATATATATATATATATATTCCTCGACGAATGGTACTGAAATTAAAACTTTATTAGATTTATTTATTATATAGACAGTTTAGTGCAGTTATGGAAAAAAGCAAGAAATGGACGAACTGCATCACAAACTTCCACAACAACACCCAGTATTAGTCAATCGAAAAGAAAGAATTCTCCTCCACAACAATGCGCGATTAGCCGTTGCAAAAGCTACCCCGCAGAAGTTTAACAAATTGGGCTACTAAACTCTGCCTCATCCGCCATACTAGCCATAACTCTCACCTACCGACTACCACGTTTTCAAGCATATCGATAACTTTCTGCGTAAGGAATGCTTAAAAAATCCAAGCGATATCAAAAACGCCTTCAGCGACTTCACTGCCACCAGAATGCAAGATTTTTAGGTTACTGGGATGAATACACTTGTTTTGCGTTAGCAAAAGTGTGTTTATTTTGATGTGCTTATTTCGATTAATACATTTTTGTTTAAGACGAGATATGTTCATTTGAATTTAAAACTTAAAAACTGCAAGAACTCTCTTGTCAACTTTATAAAAGAAAAATAAATTCTGGTACATAAAATGCCGCTCGTTTTAATAGTGCCACATTCGTCTCTCTGGCTCTCCAACTTTTGGAGTTAAAACCGGAAGACTTTTTTTTGAAACATCATTCTCATATATATATATATATATATATATATATATATATATATATATATATATATATATATACATATATATATGTGTGTGTGTGTGTGTGTGTGTAATTATTAATTATTTACTATAATAATTATTAAATATATATATATATATATAAATATATATATATATATATATCTCAGAACAAAGAATTAAAAAATATGTCACAAAACATTTTAACAAGAGTTAGAAACATTTAATTTTCACAAAGGAGAACACAAATTAAGTTGATTGTCCTTAATCCGCGGGGTTTCGAAAGAAATACTTTCCTTCTCATCAGAGGAGAGGAATGAGCAAAATGCGGAATCGGATTTTGCTTGCAAAATATTTAATAAAACTGAAAGTGACCCATAGAGCATAGTTCCTAAAAGTAAAAAAAGCAGTAAGGCAGAGAGAATGGGGGAAAAAATTTAAAATTATTTCACGTGAATGGATGTTCGATTGAAGAGCGGAAGATCCATTAACGGTAAAATCCAAAGAAGTAGGTAAGAGTGGAGTATACAGAAGAAAAAAATCCAAATGCATCCCGTTCGTGGAAGATATTTCGAGGTCATCCAATGGACAAACTTCCGTGAAATAATTCACAAATGGGGACAAGGAAAAAAATTAGTTCGATATACGTTAAGTGTAAATACCAATACAGATCTCAAATCGTGATTACGAGCAATATTTCGTAAAATGCATCTCTTAAATATTTTATAACTAACTACTATGCATCAGATCATAAATAAACATCCACAGCCCTAAATCGATCTTCCATAAAGTGTTTTTTTTACGACAACCCTTGACGTTCAGCTCAGTGGTTAGACGCCAAAGACGCTCCACGACACGCTCAAAAACCAGCGTTGTACCAAAAGACTGTCTCATCCATTACAGCTTTTTGAATGCAGGCGATGAAATGCATCAGAAACTTCGACAACAACACTTAACATCAGCCAACCGATTACGAGCAATATTTCGTAAAATACATCTCTTAACTCTTTTCTAACCCGACTAATGTGCATCAGATCATAAATAAACATCCACAGACCTAAATCGATCTGCCATAACTGCTGCTTGTGTTTTAATAAAAGTTTTTGAAAACTAGGTGCAATATCTGAATTATATATATTTCGGTGTTTACTTAACAATGAGAAGTAAAAATAGAAGAAAATAGATTCTGCTTCGAAACCTGTTACCATGATAAGAATTTGTAATGCTCCTTAACCATGCAATGTAAAAGAAAATTGCTAGTTTTCTCTACTGGTGTAATTGTAATTGAGATATTCTTGGCGCGTCCGTGAATCAATCATGATAATTCATATCACGCATGCGCTCTCTTTACGGTATCTTGTTGACAAAAGCTGTTTTTAATAATTATTCTCGATTTATTTTGTTTATATACTTAATAAGAGTTCTCCTTATTATCATTCGTGTTTATAAACGTACTAGTTATGAATGATTACTGAACAGTTATAAAATCTGTTCGAAATATGATAAATATTGAATTTTATGACTAGCAAATATGCGATAGTTCGAGTATTAAGAAAAATCAAAAATAAAAACGAATTACTTATTCATACAGAAGGTTGGAATAATATCTGTACCGGTGGTTTCAAACCAAAAAAGAGCACTATAATTGGTCTCGTCTACCTGGCCCTCTTCAGGCGCTTGTTTTTTATTATTTGAAAACAGGTTGGAGAATCGTAAAGGAAAATAGTATTGATCTACTTTATTCGAATTCGATTTTAAACAAACAGCAATGAAGTTACTCTGATTTCTTTAATATGTATATATATATATATATATATATATATATATATATATATATATATATATATATAGTAAATTATGAAAATGTGTATGGCAATTAAGCTACACAGAATATTCTGTGTTTTATTCCGTGAGAATTCGTCAGACTAACTGCCTAGCTCTACATATGTATTGAGCACTGTTGAAGTAAATACTGAAAATTTGCGCATAAAATTACATCTTCGTATATTAATTTACGTGATTAACTGAACTAGTCATATATATATATATATATATATATATATATATATATATATATATATATATATATATGTATTTATATATATATAGAATTAGCAATTCCTATACCTCCATACACTAGTGTTTCATACTAATACAATCGTCGGTGTAGGACGTGACAATTACCGCTCGTCGGGAGATTTGAACTCGGTCAAAAAAGCCAACCCGGCTTTGAAAGCCAGCGATTTTCCTCCATCCGCAATTTCCGTATATTTCGGCGTATAAGCCAACCATTTAAGTTAAAAAATCATCTTTAAAAACCTATATTTCATAAGATACTGGTTGTTGCAATCTCTAGCCTAGGCTAAACAAACATGGTTTGGTGATTATACAACCGATATATGAAAATTTGCTTCAATTATGTATCTCATCTTATCTGACGGTCGCCTTATACGCCGAAATATACGGTAATATATAAATAGGAAGAAAATTACGTATTTACAACGCCATATCGGCGGACTGTCACAATCAGCAGGCTTGAGAGTATTCAACAAAAGGAAGTGGGAATCATGTGTATTCACTAAAGTGAACCGCTTTTTCTCACTTACCTAAATAATATTCAACGTCAATTTCTTTAATTTTATTAATTTCGGATATCGGAACAATGCGTGTCTTTTTCGATGGCAAAAACAAGTCCTTTACTTATTTATTTTATACCATTTTGCTTAAAACAAAATCTACTGTTAGTAATAATAATAAAATGAATACTTATTGCTTTCAAACTACCAGTAAAAATAGCATCTGTACATTATCCCCCACAAATGTAGTTTTACGTTAAAGAATATATAGGCACATTTAACATTTGTTTATATGGTAAACGGGAATAAAAAACAACTTTTTTGTTATAAATGTAGATATTTATTTCTTTAAAAATCGGAATCAGAATCGGTAATTGTATCAGAATCGGAATTGTAGTACGTTAATTGTATCGGAATCGGGAAAAATGATGGAATCGTCTTATCACTAGTAGAAAGTGCTAATTACTTCTCATATATACATATATATATATGTATGTATGTGTGTATGTATGTATGTATGCATGTATGTATATATGCATATATATATGTATATATACATATATATATATATGTATATATACATATGTGTGTGTGTGTGTGTGATAAGAATAATGGAAATAGTATTCCGACGAAATAGAGAAATAAAAAGGAAACAAACCGTGTCATGTGTTCATCAAAGTTTCATCTTTATTTCATCCAGAGGAAGTCTTAAAACAAAGACAAAACGATGAGGAACACATAAGTCGGTTTCTTCTGTTTTATTTTTCTCTCTCTTCCTCCCCCCTCTCTCTCTCTCTCTATATATATATATATGTATATATATACATATTTACACACACACAAACACAAATATATATATATATATATATATATATATATATACATATATATATATATATATATATATTCGTATGCAGTATAAAAATATGACATCGGTATTAAGATTTCGAATAAAAATCATGTGCAATATTTTATCTTTGATATAGCCGTTACCGAACATTTTTAGGCAGAAAAATACCGTTATAATGAATGGGATTGGGGAGATCAGGCTTTCCTTTCTTTCTTATTAATTCTTTCGGGTGTGTCTTCAAACAATTATAACTTCATTTTTATCCCTGATGACGACGAATCAGTACGAGTGAGTATAACGACAAATACATGCAGAATTCTTGTTTCTAATCTTCCATAATGGCTAGGCGAAACGTTGCTTAATGTTGGTGACTTCATTAGATGTAATATATCTAGTTTTTACTTAATAATGCCAATATCTATCATTACATAACACAAAAAATGCAGGCTGCTCAGTAACTTATATGAATAGAAATGGACATAAGACGTACCTAAATTTGTTTCTAAAATCTTACTTGTCTGGTACAGGCCAGACTCAACGTTGCTTAACTTTAGTGGCTGAACAAGATTTAATATTCCATTTCCGTTTGTTCTTTTTTTTTCAGATCATCTACTAGTTGGTCAGTTTGTACAAATCCCAAAAGCGATAGGAGCCTTCTAGCTTGGGCAATGTTCAACGAGCAATTTCGTATAACTCATGCTTTCTACCGATCAAAGTCATGCCATCAAGATCATTGCCAGCATCCTTAAAATGCACCGCTGGATTGCCACGAATAACAGGGCCATGCTCAGGATGATGAAAACAAAGTTTCCCGCCACCTCACATCTTCGAAGTCGGCTTAAAAGCCAACACCAAAGTATACCTGGAGTTGCTGAAGAGTGTGATGATCTCCTAGTGCAATCAGCAGACTGCTAGCAGACCCTGGGTGTGGCAGCAGAACTCGGCGCCGGCCCACAAGTTCAAAGAGACGCAGGCTTGATTTCAGAAAGAGTAATACGATTTAGTATCCTTTCTCTCACTGCACCCCCCCATTCTTTCCATGGCCTGAACCTGCTGAACTACTTCGTTTAGTCATACGTTTATAACATCACCAACATGACCTCCCATGACAACAAAGTCAGCCTGATCACTGCCATCCGTCAAGTATTCGCCGAGCTCCCGTCGGCACTTGTGGAAAAGGCATGCTCCAAGTTCCGGGCCCATATCGAGGTGGTGACTGAGCTTGAAGGCAGCTACACTCTATAGATGTCAGCTCTACTACATAATGAAGTTCCCTAAATGGATTTTTTTTTCTATAAATTTTTGGATAAAGTTGTAGTGTTGCTTTCTTTATGGCGACAAATATATCGACCCACCCTTTACGATTGAACATCCGGAAATAAAAGACGTTTATATTTGTGCCCAAATTTTCCCCCATCTACACACTGAGTAGGTTCAACGTTGCTTAACTTTGGTTAACTTTAGTAGCTGAAGAATAATTAAAATCACACTGATCAAACATTACGTATTTATTTGCTTACGACAAGTAAATGTATCTTCGATTAATATATACACAAACGTTGCCTTAATTTGCTTACAGTCACCCATCTATGTACTGATCAAGCTCAGCGTTGCTTATCTTTGATGACTCGACGAGAGTCAATGTTTCTACTTATTATCGCCATTATTAAACATTACGAAGCGATTATTTGTTTACTCGGGTTTTAAGCAAGAACAATCAAGCTATGCCCGAGTGGAATGACGAAAATCTATTTTCTTTTTCCATGCTTTGTTTCTTTTTCTTTCTATCGTGATTTACAGCCGTTATAATCCCTGATCTCCTAGAGCGTCGAGTCAGAATCAGTTCAATATACGGACCACTAAATACAGCCTATAAAACGATCACTTATGGAGGCAGCATTCGTTGACGTGTAAGCCATTGACTGCCATTCTCTTGTTGTATTCTTACATCTTTTGTACAACCTGTGGCTCCTTTAAGAGGGAAGAATGGATGCCGTTATAGTTCGTCTTATAACAATCGCCTCGTTAAAAATGGTGGAAAAGGAGAAAAAATGTATGAATATTTTATTTTTCTTCTTGAAGATTTTTTTGTTTGTTTCCGTGTTTTTTTTTTTTTGTTTTTTTTTCTCGTATTCTTTTATCTCATCATTCCCTGTCTACGGAACAGCGTTCAAATTACATATTTCCCGATAATTGATCTCGTAAGAAAAAAAAAAGAATAAACCAAGAACAATAGAAAACAATAAGATTATTGATTTTGCTTTCCTTTTTGTTTATTTTAGAAATGCTTATTTGTTTTGTATATTTTCGCGCTGGTTTTGTTTGAATTTTTTTCTCTCTTAAAATATCAGTGAATGATTATTGTGTTTAACACGAAACAATACAAAAACACTGTTGTTTTTTTTAAAGATAGTTATTATTTGTTTATATATTCTGCATGGGAAGGAAACAAAAATAATAATATTTTGTTTCTACCGCGCATGTTTGTTTTTTGATGTATGATTTTTTTTGTTGTTGTTGTTTTGGAAATAGAAAAGAAAAAGACTAAAAGTAGATTGCATAATAGGAAAAATAATAAAATAAAGAAAGAATAGAGGAAATGTATGAAAAAAAAAGAAGAAAAGTAAATAAAAGAAAACTGGGGGGGGATATAGGCGGAATACGGAGTAGACCAAAAAGAAGCAGTAAAGTTAACAAACGAGAAAGAAGAAAAGAGAAAAACTAATGAAGAAAATAAAGGAAGAAAGAATAAAAATAACAACAACACTTTATTTTAAAAAAAAAGATAAGAAAATTAAGAAAATTAAAAAAAAGGAAATAAAAAAGAAGAAACAAATAAAAAGAAAATCAGAAAAACACAAAAAAGTTCAAAAGACAACGCGAAAACAATAAAAGAAAAAGATACAAAAAAAAGTGCAAAGAAAATATACAATAAAAAAAAGAGGAAATGAAAAAAATGTGGATACGGTTTGCTTCCGTACCTTTAAAAATGAGTATTAAATAACAATATTTAATGTGGTTTTATGTGGATGAAAAAATTTATATGAATTACCGTAAAACATCTGTGTTTAAATTAAGCATTGTTTTAGTCGCCCCCCTCTCTCCCCCCGCCTCTAATTCTGCTTTCCCCTCTCTCTGTTTCTCTTCACAAACAAACAGACACAAACACATACATATTTATTAATATGTATATATATACATGTGTATATGCACATATATGTATATATATGAGTATATATATGTATATGTGTATATGTATATATATAAATGAATATATGGTATCGATGTTATTATTTTCTCTCTGTCTCCCTCTCTCTCTCTCTCTCTCTCTCTCTCTCTCTCCCTCTACCCACCTATATATATATATGTATGTATATATATATATATATATATATATATATATATATACATATATATATATATATATATATATATATATATATATTAAACACGAAGATATAGATTCTTAAAGGGATAACAAAGATAAGTGGGAAACCATAAAGAACATAACGAACAGAAATTCGTGTTTCTTATATAGATGTTATTTTTCTTTTCTTACTCGCGTTTCTCCATTTTAATGAGTAGGTACGACGGATGTGCTTAAGAAATCACTATTTTACGTTTATGGTCTAAGATCACAAATTATAAATTAAGCGGGATCACACACACACACACAAACACACACACACACACCCACACACACGCACACACACACAAACACACACACACACACACACACACACACACACACACATATATATATATATATATATATATATATATATATATATATATATATATATATACCGTAGTGCCTTTAACGTACGTACGATTTTCTAGATTATAAATTATTCGATCGAGAGATGCGATTTATTGATAATGAGGATAGAAAACGCGAACATATCCTTGTAGTATGTTATCATGTTCACCCGATCACCGAATACGTAAAGCGAAAATTTCTTTTAATTATCTCACTGTAACAAAAAAATATGGTTTCTTGGTCTTGTGACTAGGAGCATAATAACCAGATATACTCTGCCACTACATTAACCAGATTACTTAGATAAATACAACATGGCTATAATAATATCCGGGGGTTCCCATTTACGAAGTCCACAGAATGCCTAGCAGCAATATATCACAAATGAAAAATGTCGTTATGGAATTTCCACGAGTACCGTTAGTGTACATACGAGAGAAAATATATATATATATATATATACATATATATATATGTATATATATATATATATATATATATATATATATATATATATATATATATATATATATATATATATATGTATAGTGGAAGATTTCGTTTAAAATTCAAATACTCGTGTTTTCTTTTTATAACCTTCGTTTATTTCCTGGATTTTTCCATTACAGCTGTTTCATTAATGGGTAGGCAATTTTACGATTTATCTGTCCATAAAAGTATCCTGTACCCACCAACATCTTCAGATGTTTATCCATTAGACATTTACAACAAAACGTTTTTTTTTAAATGCTGAACATCGTATTCGGGTAAAAAGATTTCCAAATCCATGCCTCCTCACTTCCTCCATCTTTTGGTGTTATGTGAAGATAATTTTCCGTTTTAACCCGTAGTTTCGTATTTTTATTTTTTATTTATTAATTATTTTAATGTTTTAATTTCCCCTGTTTTTCTATTTGTTTTTTCCAATTATCATATCATTTTATTCTACAGTTATGCGTGTTTATTTTAATATTCCTGTTTTGCTTGGTGTTTGAATTCGTATTATTATTCGATCCTTCTTTTTAAAGGGGGTCATTCTCATGGAATCATTTTTTATGCCTAAGATTACCTCCCTTGCATCTTTTATCTTTTCTTATATTATACTTTTTTTTCCTAAGCGTGAAATTAAATATATGTTTCTATGCAAACAACCGTGGATTACATCTAGTCGTTTGTTTACTAATTTTTCTTTTAATATTAGTATCTGGTATGATTCTAATATACATAGGTTGCATCTTTTCGATTTATATTTTCCCCTTTATCAATTATTGACCATCTTAATTTATATTCAGTTTTATTTTTCTTTAATTCCTTAATCCATACTGCTAAAGTGGTTGAGTTTTTCTTTCTTTTTTCGGTTGTTTTCGTTATTACTATTGGTTCTGCTTCTATTTCCGTTATAGTAGTTGTAGTTGTCACTTTCTATTGTTGTTTTCATTTTTATCCACATTTTTGTTGTTTTCGTTATTTGTGGTGTTATAATCTTTCTCAGTTTCATTCTTAAACGATGCTAGGTGATTACGATATCTGTCCTTAAAGATAGTTCCGGTGCTCCTCAGATATACTTTAGTTTCATTATTTGTTATAATTTCGCATTTGTATACTACGTTTGAAGTTAAACAGTTCCCCCCATTGGACATTCAGTAGGGTCCCGGCATTTACATTCTTTTACGTTATTATATTCATTTTCTGTCCTATCTCTATTTTGTTAAAAATTGTTTAATTTTGTGTGATTTGAGCCAATTATGGTATTTCTTAAGTGAGCAGACGTTGTGATTGATAGCTTAACAGTGTTTTTGTTAATTATCTTACTTAATTTACTATCTTGCGGGAAATTTTTGTTTATAATTTTGTAAAATTCCCTTGAGATGTTGTTTTTTATGTGGCTCTTCCTTCTATTTTTCTTTTTAACTTATTTTTAAGTTTCATTATGGTCTATTTTTTCATATTTCTTTTTTGTGTTTATTGTATGTTGTATGTTTTATTTTTTTCATTTGTTTTTGCTCTTTGTTTTTCCTTTTTTATATTTCCTCATCGACATGTTGTAAGATATTACATTTGCATTGTTTATTGTTCTTTCTGTACCTGTGTTATTGTTTTGAGTTTCCTTGACAAATTTAAATTGTGATTTATATCATGATGATTCCTTGTTTTTATTGAATAATTCTTCATTTTGCGATATTTTGGATATTCTTTTGGAGATGCTAGGTATAAGTGCTTTTTTCATACATTTCGAATGGTTGGACTTGTGATCTATGTAGAATAGCGTTTGGTTGGATTTATGGTAGGGTTCATAGGAGTTGTTGTCTAGATTCAGAGTTATGGCTAAGAAGTTTACATTATATATATATATATATATATATATAGTCATTCACATACATTACTGTTTTGCTGTTTCACAGCTCATCAGACAGCTAGACAAGCAACTACCTCAAGCCAGGATCGAAACCCGACCGCCCATATGACAGTCGGAGCTTCTAACTCTTACGCTATTCGGCTGCTGCTATGTTTCTACTATGCGGGCAGTGAATTTACAATGTTTAACATTGTCCAAATACCTAAGCTCAATTTCTTTACGCGAAGAGCATCTCTTTATTTCCTAATATTCTCAACCCAAGATAGGGAGCATTATAGTCATCCACATACAGTACTGTTTCACTGTTTCACAGCTCATCAGTGCGGTTAGACAGACAACTACTTCAAGCTAGGATCGAAACCCGATCGCCCATATGACTGCTATACAGGCAGTGAATTAACAATGTTTTGAAATTGTCCAAATACCTAAACTCAATTTGTTTTCACAAAGAGCATCGCTTCATACGATTTGTCTCTCTCTCTCTCTCTCTCTCTCTATATATATATATATATATATATATATTTATATATATATTTATATATATATTTATATATACATACATATATTTATGTATATATATATATATATACATATATATATATCAATATTTATATATATATATATATATATATATATATATATATATATATGTGGGATGATAGATAAATATATAGAGATCTATATATGCGACTATATCTATATAGATAGATATAGCAACACTGGTGAGTTGTGATACAACAAAGCAGTAATGTATGTGGATGACTACATATATCTTAAACCTCCCTCTTTCGGTTGAGAACTGTCGTAAATGATCTTACTCGCTACTTAATCGGCTGTAAATGCGAGGCTTGCTGTTCGTTTGTACACAAAGACAAGGGGCTTGAGCACTATAAAAGTGGTGGACGAATGTTTGTTTGAAATGAACATTTGTTGATGGCATTCGCGGACGCCGCTTCCGTGGGTCGATGAGTAGAACTGCCGACCATGAACGCGATGGTACTAGGTTGAATCCCCGGCTAGGCAGCGGTGGTAGTGTAGCCGCACTGATGAGTTGTGATACAACGAAACAGTACTATACGTGAATGACTACATATATTAGATATAGATATATGTTAGCCAATGATTATGTGTTCATAACTATCTTAGAAAACCACAAAAAGATTCGCATAAAACACATTTTTCATATGTCCTGACACAGAGTAAGTATAATTCTAATATATCTACCACTCATTTGAGTATTGGTGATCCGAATTAGCGCTGTATTCACTTGCACCTAAGTTACAAGAAACATTGTTGTGTTTCATTAGATTCTTAAAGGGACACCAAAGATAAGCTAGAAACCATTAAGGACGTAACAAACAGAAATTCGCATAAAATTGGATTTTTCCTCCATGCTAATAATAAGCAGGTGCGACAGATGTGATTAAAAAATCACGATTTCACGTTTATGCTACAAGATCACAAATTGTTGTTTAAGCCAAATAATTGTGTTATTTTTGTGTTTGTTAACTTTCTTTCGCTTTTGATCTTAAATGCATTCTTTTTCTGGGTCTGTTCAGTAAATGAGGCTATTAATTATGTTATACGAACGCCGATGCCGTAACCCTGCCACAAGCATCTCCACGTCAGCCCATAATAACAGAAACAAAGTATAAACAACGCCTAAATTGATGATAATTATAGATATTTACCGGGGAAAATAAAACAAAATAGAAAACAAATTAACATTTATATTAAGCGGGATTATATCAATTATAAGCGATATCATTAAGCAATACAAATAACAATGACAATGCAGTAGTAGGAGACGACTAATTAGAATAAGAAAGAGACACAATGTTCAAAACGTAGAAAAACTGGAGACAGGCGAAAAGAATGAAAAGTGCAAACAAGATAATGAGTGATAAACGAAGAAATTGAGGAGGAAGATGAAGAAAAAGAACTTGAAGAGGAAGAATGAAATTGATGAAGCAAAAAATAAACTCGGAAACAAGCAGGAAGAAAAGCGAAGAGAAAAAGACACAGATGAAGGATAAACAAAAGAAGAAAACGGATCGGGCAAAGAAGAAAAAATGCAAAAGAAGATAAAAAAAAAACAAGAAAGAAATAAAAGCAGAATAAAGCAAATAGGCGAAGGATGAAAAATGAGAGATATAATAAAACTATTATTTGGATTCAACGGACTACTGTTCTCACCTTAAGTATGACTTTCACAACGTTTCTGTCGATGTAACCTCCAACCTTCTCCATGTGAATCTTGCCGAACTCGGGAATGTTTCTGTCGAACTCGGGAATTTGGACGGAATTTCGAGCAGAACCCTTTATTTACTTCACGGGGGTAGCATGCTCTTGTTCCGTCAGCCATGACTGGATAGAGATCCTGAGTAATTCGAAATTGTATTTTTCGGTCAACCACACTGAGAATTGAAGCTTCAGAATGCGAATATCACTTTTAATAATTGATTTTTCCAAGTACTCTAACCACTGCGCCATGGGTCCTTGCTAAGCCCCAAGATGAGAACATTAGTCCGATGAATCCCAATAATACGAATAACCAATCCTCATCTCAAAAATTCAGAAACGTGATCATAGAACTAAAAATGAAAAATCTTGTGAAGAGGAAGACAGAAAGAAAATGAACGAAAGAAAAATAAAACAAAACAGAGAAAAGGGAAGAATAATGTAATAGAAGTAAAAAAAAATAATAATACAGAAAGAACAGTAGAAATAACGAGAAGAACAACAATAAGATGAACTTGATGGGGAAGAATAAAAAAGAAACAAATATGAAACGCTGAAAAGGAAAAAGAATTTACAAAAAAAAAAAGCAGTAAAAAAAGGAAAGAAAATGAGTAAAGGGAGATAGAAAGATTAAAGCGAATTAAAGAATACGAAAAACCGAGAAAGATAATAGAAGTTTAAATAAATGAAACGTATGAAAAAGAAAATAGAAAGAAAAACGAAAGTAGAGAAAAGAGAAGGAAAAGAGAAAAGAAATGTAGAAAAGTATATTTTTTTAATCGACAAAAATACAAGAGCTAGTAGAAAAGCAAATAAAGAAACTGACAAAAAAGAAAACGAAAAAAAGGAGAGAAAGAACAAGACACAAAATGACGAGAAAGAAAATAAGAAGGATAATAACGAAGAAAATAAGAAGGATAATAACAAAGAAAATAAGAAGGATAATAACAAAGAAAATAAGAAGGATAATAACAAAGAAAATAAGAAGGATAATAACAAAGAAAATAAGAAGGATAATAACAAAGAAAATAAGAAGGATAATAACAAAGAAAATAAGAAGGATAATAACAAAGAAAATAAGAAGGATAATAACAAAGAAAATAAGAAGGATAATAACAAAGAAAATAAGAAGGATAATAACAAAGAAAATAAGAAGGATAATAACAAAGAAAATAAGAAGGATAATAACAAAGAAAATAAGAAGGATAATAACAAAGAAAATAAGAAGGATAATAACAAAGAAAATAAGAAGGATAATAACAAAGAAAATAAGAAGGATAATAACAAAGAAAATAAGAAGGATAATAACAAAGAAAATAAGAAGGATAATAACAAAGAAAATAAGAAGGATAATAACAAAGAAAATAAGAAGGATAATAACAAAGAAAATAAGAAGGATAATAACAAAGAAAATAAGAAGGATAATAACAAAGAAAATAAGAAGGATAATAACAAAGAAAATAAGAAGGATAATAACAAAGAAAATAAGAAGGATAATAACAAAGAAAATAAGAAGGATAATAACAAAGAAAATAAGAAGGATAATAACAAAGAAAATAAGAAGGATAATAACAAAGAAAATAAGAAGGATAATAACAAAGAAAATAAGAAGGATAATAACAAAGAAAATAAGAAGGATAATAACAAAGAAAATAAGAAGGATAATAACAAAGAAAATAAGAAGGATAATAACGAAGAAAATAAGAAGGATAATAACGAAGAAAATAAGAAATTAAAGTAAAAGAAACGAGAACATTATGATTTCTATAATTATGCTATTAATTACTCTACTGATTTAAAAGCAGTAATTGTTATAATGATATACTTCTTGATAACAAAACAAACGTTAAAATTATAAAAGCGTCGAGTAGAAAGATTTATATAATTGACAACCTCAAGGAAATAGGCATCAGAAATAATAATTAATAAAACATGGCGGCCATTTTTTCACTTATCATTGAATGTCAAATTCTATGAAACATTATCCAGTGTTATTGTTATTAAATCATTGGTTTTCTTTAAAACACAACAAAAATGAACAAAATATCCCCCGTCAATTGTTATTGATTGATACACGCCAGGTTCCTATTTTTATGCGGCGCGGCTTCATTTTTAACATCGTTCTCTTGGCCTATTTTATTTATTTCCTATTGCTTTCCTTTCACAAGAGATTTTTTTTTCGACGTGATTTTTGTATCAATTTGTATTCCCGTTTATTTTTTCTATTCTTTTGTTTTCTTATATATTTTGCCCCTTTTACCAATGATTCATAAAAGCATTGTAAAAATGTAGACGTTTACCATTATCTGCGAAGGCGTCGTTTTCCGTTTTATTTTTCCTACTTTATTTCATCGTTCGTTTTCTTTGATTTGTTGTTGTTGTTGTTGTTGTTTTGTATTTCCCGTCTTATGCAAACAGATTGCTATCTGTTGCAGTCTTCCCCCAGACAGTTTCGCTGAGAATGCTTTGTTTTGCCTTTATTCTGTTTTCCATTGTAGACATTTTTATATATACTCCTTTTTTTTAAAATATTTTACCTAAACTTTATTTTGTGTCGTTTCGTTATTATTTGACTATTGGATTATGTTTTATTACTTTTTTTTTTTTAACTTTCTCCTGTTGTATTACATATTTTGTTGTTGTTTTTTTTTTCTTTTTTTTTTAAATCGTATTCACTACCGTTTTCGTCTGCATATTACCTTCTTTTATCTCAGGCTTTTTTAAATCTCATGTCAGATGAAATGGTGCTTCAGTTTTCTGTGTCTGAGCTACGGAACTTGCCTGCTCAGGTGATTATTAGGGCAATGACAGTAGATTATACTTATCATTGTTTTGACTCTCGAGTATATATCCGACACAGTTAGAAAAAGTTAATCCACAGAGAACGACATCACCTTATATAAAAGCATATAAGATATCAACAGATACACACTTGAGAGTCAAAATAATGAAAATAATATGCTGTTGTCCTAGTCCTAGTGATAATTAATAATCAATGCTGCAGTTTCCTATATATTTTGAACGATAAACATCCTATTTTGACTGCCATTTTGCTCTATGGATGATTCTTATTTTCTTTGTGTTCCTACGAAAGAGTCCAATAGCGTTTATGGATTTATGATTTTTTTGTTTTTGTTTTCCCTGACTTTATATTATGTACGACCTGTTTTAAATAAGTTTCCAGGCTTTTTTTTTCGTATGGGCCCTTTCATTGATAGTACACCTATGAAACTCTAGTCTCCTTCGAAGTAATCTCCTCCGGCAGCAATGCACTTGTTGTATCGTTCCAACAGCTTCAAGAAGCCCTATGAAAGTCCTCTTGCATGAGCAATGACCTTCGTCACAGTCTCTTTCATTTCCTCAATTGTCTCATAACGACAGCCTCTAAGGTTTTCATTGAGCTTAGGGAATGACTAAAAGTCACAGGGAGCAAGGTCTGGGCTATAGGGAGGGTGAGTGTCTTGATGTCCGCCTTGGTCAAATATTCTGATCATCTTAGAGCACTCTTGAGACAAACTTCGTTTAAGTCTTCCACATCTTCAGTTCCTTGCGAATAATTGTGCGTACAGTTCTCGCACTGACATCAAAGCGTACACTTATTGCCCCAATAGACACACGATAGTCCTTATCCATGAAATTCTTTATTTGGCTAATCAACTTTGGTGTCCTAACTTCATTACTCCTCCCATACCTCTCATTATCCTTCACAGACTCACTGCCTCACGGTAACGTCATCTCTTATGCCATTCAAAAACTGATGCTTCATTCATGCTGGATGGTCCAACATCTCTTTAAAGCATTCCATACTTTTCTGTGCCATTTCCTAGTTTAAAACCGAATTTTATTGCTTATCGTTCTTTTAAACTGTCCTCTCTATATTGGGATTTATTTTTCAATTTTGAGAGAAAATGGATAAATGTAAATGGTATATATGGCGAAAGTTGAATGAAATAAGCGAATGTCACCTGATCTGTGTCTCGTTTTAATAGTGAGGACAAGAAACAACTCCTGGATAAATAGAGAAAAACTGTTATTTCTTCATTCCTTTTCGCCCAAACCAAGACATGTTGCAACTTGTCCATAAGGGTTACTATTTTTCTAACATGAGATAATGGGGTAATGCTAGTCTAAAATGAGACTATAAGGAGTTTAGCGGCTAGATATCAATAGAAAGCCCATTTAAAACGTGTGCAGGCTAGTACAGGCAGGGAAGCAGGAAACATGGAAAATGTCCAAGTTTACCAGTTTGAGGAGAAAATCTATTACAAGAGGTTTTCGTGTATCTAGGGGTGAAATCTTTTGTTTGTCAGGTAATTCAGTCCTATGTACGTCGAGGGGGCAATGAGTTCGCCAGAGCACATTCCTTGTCACAAGGGCACAAGAATGCCATATTGCAACGATGGGACAGAGGTTGATGTTTGGACGATAGTGCTGACCTATGTGATATGAGACTCTGTTTTACACCCTGTCCAAAAGTGAGAGACTAGTGGTAATAGACACCAGGCCAGGCGTGATAATAATATTCCATGCATGGGTGAATTAAGGCTCTGCTAAATATATATGGTATACACATAAGTGTGAGTAATTATCTAGCACAGAAGAGGGGTTTTGTTTATTAAGGTTTTCCTTTTCTTAGATTAGTTGCAGAATGTTTGATAATCTAGTCTACCCTACTATTAGTACATAGCTTGAGATAGGATATGACGTTTCATACTTTTCCAAGGATATTAGTTGAAATGATGCAGTAGAATTGGTAGTATTCGAACCCGGCATACCGATCTCACAGTTCGAAAATAAATAAATTAGAATATATTAATGGTCCCTTTAAATTAATAGCGTTATTTGTACAACATAAAAAAACAAGTAAAAGCCCAATTTTAGTGCAACTATGTAATGGAATAGTGGTTCGATTGTTAACGGCATGGACTGACGACCTGGCTATCACAAGTTCGAATCCAATGCCTTCCACAAAAATAGCTTTCACTCAGCATGTTGGCAACCTTCTCGTGGTCCCTATCGTAAATACCTGATGTCTTCCTAGAAATAAGTATATCTAGAAAAATATCGGGAAAACTAGGGCCAGGGGTAGAATCTTTGAATTCATACATTGATGATGGGTGCAGTTGTGATTATTTATTGGCCCTCTGATTTTGAAGACTTGTATGCATTTTGGTTAATATCAGTGAAACGGAAGATACTAATTTTTATAAACACACGTTGTTTAATTCAAAAATTCGATCTTTGCAAGTTCCTAATTATTTTTATGAGTAAATTGGCATCTATAAAAAATACTTTTATACTTTAAAAACAGAACAATCTAAAGAACAATTTAATTTTTGTAAATACACCCCGACCTGAACTCTAAAAAGGTGTATAGCAACACACAAATTATATATATATATAAAAAAATGAAACAAAGAAAAGACAAACTTCCAACTTGTTTATTTTCATAAAAAGATTACCCTAGAATAAAAATGGAGGCGTCTGTTGGCAAATGAAATTTTTGTAGATTAAAACAGTAAATTTATTGTAGAGACACAATGTTATTTGTTTTACTTAAATTGAATAAAATAATATTCTACTCTTTTTATTGAGCACTATGAACAATATAGTTAATGCAATGCAGTTTACTTTTGGACTTTTGCCGAACTCTTAAATGTTTACAAACCCTGTCTATTATAGAGACTATTACTATTATATAGAATGTTGTTATTATATAGATTGTTCCTACTATGTAGAATATTGTTATTATATGGATTGTTGCTATTATATAGAATGTTGGTATTATATAAAATGTTATTATTATATAGCATGTTGTTATTATATAGAATGTTGGTACTATATAAAATGTTATTATTATATAGAATGGGCTATTATATAGAATGTTGTTGTTTTTATATAGAGTGTTGCATTATATAAAATGTTGCTTTATATAGAATGTTGTTATTATATAGAATGTTATTATCATATAGAATGTTGATATTATAAATAATGTTGCTATTATATAGACTGTTATTTTTATATAGAATGTTGTTATTATATAGAATGTTGTTATCATATAGAATGGTCTATTATATAGAATGTTTTATTATTACATAGACTGTTGCTATTATATAAAATATTGCTTTATATAGAATGTTGTTATTATATAGAACTTAGCTATTATATAATATGTTGCTCTTATATAGGATGTTGTTATTATATAGACTGTAGTTATTATATAGAATGTTGTTATTATAAAGACTGTGGTTATTATATAGAATCTTGCTATTATATAGAATGTTGTTATTATATAGAACGGTCCATTATATAGAATGTTGTTATTATATAGAATGGTATATTATATAGACTGTTGTTATTATATAGAATGTTGTTATTATATAGACTCTTGTTATTATATAGAATGTTGCTATTATATTGAATGCTGTTATTATATAGAATTGTGTTTTTATATAGAATGTTTTATTATATAGAATGTTGTTATTATATAGAATGTTGTTATTATATCGAACGTTCTTATTATATAGAATGGTCTATTATATAGACCATTCTATATAATAGCATTATTATAAAGAATGTTAATATTATATAGAATAATATATATATAGAATGTTGTTACATAGAATGTTGTTATTATACTGAATGGTCTATTATATAGAATGTTGTTATTATTTAGAATGTTGTTATTATATAGAAAGTTGCTATTATGTAGAATCTTTTTCTTCCTCACCAAAGAACAATTTGTCTCTCTATCAATGAAACATTGTCTCTTCTCGTCATTTGAATTCCTAACATGTACAAATATTTGCTACCCCTTCAAAAAAACATGTCGATATATCCACGTTATTGTTTCAGTCAAGCAAGGCATTGTTCATCATAAAAATTGTATACACCATGTTTTTCGGTTTATATACACCAACATGTATTCATCGATATTTTTATGTCTCGCTATCCAACAGTATAAGCTATGAAAAAACTGTCTTGATTCGACTCGTCATTTTTACTGATAGAAAATGCTTTCAAACAGGTTTCATGTCTTGGAATCAGTAAAATAACAGGGAAAACATGCGAACCTTGGAAAATGAAATTACAATTGAGCTATGCATAATATTTTAATCACCTTGCCCGTAAATGATAATCTGCATAATTAAATGAATTAATATTGTGAATATCTAACTAATGGAATTTGCCCCATAAGCTTACGTCTATTAGGGGAAAAATGCAGGCAGTGATCCGATTTCACATGTAAACAACTCATATAACAGATAAAATAATTAAGACGATCAGAAAAGAAAAACGTAACCGCTATTCCTATTGTAACGATACACACGTTTACACACGCACCCGAGATCCACACGTTGCAAACTTAGATGCAAAAGAAGACAAATAATAAGAACTTCAACTTTTGTTTCAGGTTTTAAGAAAATACTATTATTTCTCATCCTTCCGCCACGCGTGACTTCTCTTTACATATGCGACGTCTCCCACGTCTCTAGCGTAACCGTTTTCTCTAACGTGCTCTTTCTGCTTTTATAGTCTTTTTTTTTCCTTACGGTAACGTCATTGCGCACACGTCTTGGTATTTGTAAATAGTCGTCATACGCGCTCTGTATCAGTACGCCTTAAATACTCATATTAAAATACGACGATATATATTTCCTGTATATTTATAATACACATCTCCATACGCCAGATATTGTAGGAATAAGGAGCGCTATTAAATAGTCACGTCTGGATAGAAGGCAAGGTGATCAGCGTAGCTACATTGATAATAAGTGTTTTAATGAGCCCATCAATGCCCTGGGTTGTTTCAACATTATCAATTAATCAAAAATACACATGACTTTCATATTGAAATTGTTCTGAGAAAATATCAGACACAAATTTTATATAACAGGACATTTTTTTCCTCCTGATAAATATAGAAGTACTAGCCCCGACGTTGCCCGCGATTGAATGATGATCAGTGAACGTTTCATATTCCATATTTTGATTGTCATCGAAATCAGTGAAGTCGCTTATTTTTTTTAAAGTTGATTGATTGCCTACTTTAGTTGGATACCCATCGCAGTGCACCGGGAGGAAGCTTCACACGGCTTAGTTCACTTTAAATTGTAGACTGCATTGCACAATAGAGAACGTACTGTTGAATTTATAAAATTTTATAAAAATAATTAAAGCTTAAACTGCAAAAGTCAAGTATCATGCTGCAATTGTGCTCTAAACATAAACATTCATTTCGAACGCGCCCCTTTTATATCAAAGAACTTACTGTTGATATTTTATGTCTGATCTTACTGTTTGTGCGTGATAATAGCTTGAATTTAAGTTTAAAATTTAAAAAAAAAGCAAAGTATCATGGTTCAATCGTGCTTTAAACAGAAACATTCATTACGAACGCGTCTCTGTCATAAAAAAGAACCTACTGTTGATTTTATATGCGCTGCCTTTCGGCTTATGTGGTAATAAAACTTCACAAATGCACTTGTCACGTTAGGCTGTGTAAGGTGTTAACTTTAGTCACAATCGCTTGTTCCTTCTGTCTTATTCGATTATCGATAATCGATACTTATCGAAGACATTCCGATACAAAACCTAATAACACTGCCACGCATCTAAAATACCTTCATATGAAATTTCATAAATAATCGACACAGCCGTTTCGGAGTCCACAGGGAACGAACTCACACACCCTATTCCTATTTTCATATATAAAAATAGTTGAGATTTCACTATTTTATAAAACAAAATAGTTCAGATTTCCCAAGAACTTCTCCCATTAGCACAACTGCAAACAGTTTTTCTTTCTTCATGCATAGTCTTAATACCAAACGGAAGTTCCATGAACGTTGTTTATTTCTAAGATGTTCATATTTGTAGAACATGTAGTCATATGGTCTTTTCAAAATCAAGTATGCAGACGAACATGCTATAAACCGTTCTCATCATTAGGTGATGGTGGCGAAAACCATCACCTAATCTTTCCATCTTCAGAAATACATTCATCAAGATTGACACCTGCCCTTATGCCTTTCTTTCTGGAAATATGGTAAGTAAAGTAAACAGTGTAATTGTATTCATTCTATTAATTGATTTTAACCCGCTCCTGATTATCATCCTCATTCAACCGTTAATCTATTCGTGTTATTAACTCACTCGGTTATTTTAATTCGGTCGAAGTTTTCAGAACCAAATAGAACTTTCTAGGGATAAAACATATTCTCGATATGAGATGCATAAATATTCGAATAGTTCATTTCTACCTCTCAAACACTGGGCTAGTAAAGAATTTGGGAACGTAATTTTCTTTTTCCCAATCGATTATTTAAATATGCCATGACTAAGTCTAGGACAGCAGCATACGCTTTTCGTTGTTTTGACTCTCGAGTATGTATCCGTTGATATCTTATATGTTTGTATATAGAGAGATATGGTTCTCGGTTGATTAACTGTGTCGAACGGTGTCGCATTTATATTCAAAGTGCAAAATAATGAAAAGAATATTCTGTTGTCATAGCCCTAGTTATTATATATCTTTTTTTGTAGTCTACTGGTCTTCCTAGATTCCAGGACAATAGTTTATCTAGTCTGGTGGAGTATCCAGCTTCGTGCTGTTACTTGAGGTGACATCACTTGGAGAAGGTACACCATTCCTCGTAAAAGCCAGTGTAGGTTAGGCATAGCGAGGAGATTATGTTTCTTCGACAAATAATATGTTATTTTGAATATAGGGTATACTTCAAGGGAAAAGTATCGTCCTGGCAGGTTGTGACAAACTCATGTACAGAGAGACCTTAGGCGATCGATAATATTGTCTAATAGGAATTCATGAGTAGCTATTAGCATTAAAACCGATGATTTTTTTTATAAAACAAAAGCTCAATATATGCCTCTATCACCCAATATATCCATTACAACTATTGAATAATAAATGCAACGATACAAAACAAAGAGGTTGTGTATATTACAATTATTTTGACGCAAGTAAAAAGATGTAATAATATAAAAATACAAGAAAATGTTTCCGTTCTAATATATGTTAAAGTCTTTCTGTCCATTTATTACAGCGATCTATAACCCAAGACACGCGTGAATATGATTGAAAGATAAGTAGTGTGATAGCAGAAAGAGAGAAAGAATTAGTCTATGTTATCGCATGAAAAGTGCGTTCATTTATGCAAAATTGCGTATATCAAAGCTATATATTAAAGAAAAGATAATTCAAGAAGTTGATTTATCAAAGCTAATTCATGCGCATGCGTAAACGCATAAAGAATACACATAAAAAAAACTGACTCATAAAAAGCAAAATGGCGTCTAAACAGAAAACACAAGCGATTCGCTAAACAAATAAATTTACTAATCTATGTTGAAAGCCTCCCGTGTTTTAGTGGAAATCTGCCCCAAACGAGATTTTACAGATGAGTGTGATTTTCACCGGACATTATTTCACGCTCGCAAAAGTGCAACTTTTTAACAAACTCGGGGTGGCATCCATTAGTCATGTCTATTTCTGGTTTATTACATTTTACGATTTTATTCTTGTGTTTTTAATTTAGAATCCGCTGAGCCTGTCTTACGGTTTTGTAACCAAAACAGAAAAGAAAAATCTTAAAAAAGGAGGAAACTTTCCAAAGAAGAAAAGAATACAGAAAAAGAAAAGCATACGACTAAAAATAACAGAATATATAAATGCCTTACGTTGAAAAGATAGACAAATAACATAGACACAACATATGAAATCAAGCAGACAGAATAACTACCGTCTGTATAGTTTTCGTTTTCTTTATATATATATATATATATATATATATATATATATATATATACATATATATATATGTATGTATGTATGTATGTATGCATGTGTGTATGTATGCATATGTGTATATGCATATAATGTAACTTCAGGGATATCGTCGTATTGACATGAATAGGTTTCTTGTTTAATGTACCTAACATAAATGCGTATTAATGCATCTCCAGATAAACACAATCAAATCTTCCATAATATGTACACACACACACACACACACACACACACACACACACACATATATATATATATATATATATATATATATATATATATATATATATATATATATATATATATGCAGCCCTGTATTCCTCGCAGATGCTGTAATGAATTATATTTTTTGATATAACTTGTAATAGTTTTTGTACAACGTGGGATCGAGTATTACGTTTTTTTACTAAATTATGCTACACGTTATATATATGTCTATATATATATATATATATATATATATATATGTATATATATATATATCACACAGACACACACACAAATATCACACACACACACACACACATATATATATTCTGTCTTTATGGCTTTCTTTTTTATAAGCAATCGATTATAAACTCAATGCGTCGCGTATTAAAGAAGTAAGTCACGTTACCTCTGATGTATATTTCAAAGTGAAATTCTGTTTCATGATAATGAACGGAGATTGCTTATAAAGAAAATACCGTGCAACCGGAAGTGAATCCATAAACCGATTAATAAGTTTCAGCATAGGGTGTGCGCAGGCGCAAAAACAATTTCAGTGATTAACCAACTGCCAAAATTGGACCACCCTATTTTCGGTGTTCGCAAAGTATTAAGAAAAAATACTAGATGTCTACTCGTTTAATTCTTAATTTACCGTCGATCACGTGTTTGACTCACTTTATTGTCTACTGTGCTATTGTTCGTTAAATAGCCCATGCCCCTCACTCCCTTTCTATAGAGAGAGGAAAACAGATAGAGAGAGACAGAAAGATAGTTAGACGGGAAGAGAGAGAGGTGGGCAAAGTGGTGTCGATTAATGGTTAAAGTGAGGGTTGCATCTTACAGAAATATCCTTGCTGAATATGAATAGTTACCTTCTACAGCTATGAATAAAATAAGAACCATATGAATATTCTTATGAGCCTATCCGAGAGAAATGATTTAATAATTGAGAAAACATTTCAAGCTATTCCATAGCTGGAAATGTCTTCGATTAGATTCCATATTTTGGTTGTATAACTATTGTTTGAGAAGTTTTTTTTTTTAACTGCACCAATTTTTATTTGCTTGTACCAGTTGTCTTGGACTTCTTGCCACTGAACAAATATCTAGGCTTTTATATTTCTACTTTTGGTTCTAAATTATTTTTCAAATTACGAGCAAACCGCCCGACATTGCCTGGTCATTTAATACGTTTAAATATGGTATTTTGATTAAAGCGAATTTCGTATTTATTATTATATTATATTGAACCTAATATATAGTAATGATTTAGAAAGTTTTTAAAAAAAATGACTCCTTCGCTACCACCGAGAATCGAAACCAAAACGTTTGGCTTAGGATTTACGTTTTTTTTACAAATGACTAAGCTATGAAGACAAGTTTGCTGCAAGGCTAAACATTAAAACATGAACCAATAGCTATTATCTTACGCATGCATAATTTTAATGCCGTCGTTCGAACAATTCCATTTTTTTTAAACTTTCACACTTTTGCACCAATTTCCCCCGGCTAAAACCCAAATATTAACTTTCGCATGGGTTCGAATACCCTATATACTTAGTTTCATATCTTTATACCTAAAACTGACAGAGGAGTTTGATAGGCAATTTTTTAACAAATATATATATATATATATATATATATATATATATATATATATATATATATATATACGCAAACATTAATATATATAGAAAGAAGTTTGTGTTTACTATAACAATATTACGCAGGTATAAATCATATAGAATACCTGAATGGATATAATTACACGTAATAGTTAACTAAAGATGATCATCCCAAACTAATAGGAAATTAGCTAAAATGAATGCTTAAAGGAATATGGAAATAAGCTAGATCTTTGCAGATGCAAGCAATTCCACGACCCATACATAGAAAGTTGTGTTTTCCTTTTTAGATAAATAGAAAATAGGGTTTTTATATGAATATCAATACACAAAAAACAAGTGAAGGATCCATGATCCCCCGTGAGTGCACTGAGTTTAGCCCCCCGAAAGTCCCTAGGTGACGTCAAATCCTGGCGAAAATGAACAAACGGTGTAGTTGTAGGCCTTAACATATGTAAATTTGAGTTCTGCACCATGCAAAAAAAAAGAAATGACTAAATCTATCATTTGCCCCCCCCCATTTAGACCCCAAATTACCAAGGCCTTAACATATTTAAATTTGAGTTCAGCACCATGCAAAACTGCTAAGTAGACATACAGAGAAAACTGTAGACAAATATGGTAAAATAGTCCCAAAAATGGAGTGCTTTTATTTGCCCTAAAAGAACCCCTGGGGCACACCCAAGAGTTATCGCGAAGTATAGACAAACAAAATTATACAGAAATCAGTTAATTACAACTTTTCTTTAAAGTTTTAAAAAAATCCAAGTCATCAATTTTTTTTAATAAGCACAATAGTGTCAATTTTAGCCATTTTAACCCGGAAAGCAACCGGAGTTTTCCTGGAAAATCCGTTTTGTTACCTTTTTACTCATATCATGTTTAATGTTTGTGCAAAATTAAAAAAAATTCAAGGCGTAGTTATTGAGAAAAGTGCGAATCGGTTCACGGACGAACGGACAAGGGTGAATTTACAGGGACCAAAAAAAAAAAAACAAATTGTAGGAGTATATATTAATCGGATAACTGGACATTATTATCACAATGCTTCAGTTGATGTAAACTCCAACGACTTTCACATCATCTTGTCTAACTTTGGAATCCATACGAGAATCTCTATAAAATGTATAACTTTTGAACGGAACACTTTATTTAACCCATCGTGGTAGCTTTATTCCGTTATTACTAAGAACTGTTATAACAATTCGTTGTCCTTGTTAAAATCAGTTCTAAATGATAGTCTTCTCGCGGTTAAATGTTCAATTCTCAGTACTAGTAAGATTAAGAATTAATTTACAAACTATTAACGATTTATACTTGATAATAGCCGACACAGTGAAAGCAAGCTACTCCCGTTCGAAGTTCTGCGCTGATTCCCAAACTGATCTTCAAATTAAACAAGTAAAATTCTAATTAAAAATCGTCTTATAATCTTGATATTATTGCTCGTGGAAGTAAACAAAATTATTTAGTTGGATTATTTTAGTTATCATTGTCTTTATTCGAACTCATGCAGAACGCACACTGTACTTCACTTAAATTAACAGATTAAATGCACGCTGTTGCTGCTGTTAATGGTGGTATCATTTTAACTACTTCTTTCTAAAGGATCTATCGTTCATACATTGTCAAACTAAATGTAAACGCTGCTGCTCTTGCTAATATTGGTTTTGGTAATGTTGTGTAAAATTTGAAATAGTATTCATGGCAAAGTAAACTGTATGCACAATTTTTGATTCACAAACGTGGAAGGAAACTGGTGTTGACAGTATCAGTAATGCTACGCGTTCCTCTAGAGGTTAGAAACACACAACAAATGAAAAGAAAAATCTAACAAAACACGAATCTAAAATACAAACAAGCTAAAAACTATATGGTCTTCCAAGAATGGTGCCTTTGTCATATTTCTGAATAAAATGTAATGAAGCAATTTTAGTAAAAACCCTATAATCACAAGTGGTTATCGGGCTGTATAAGTTTCTTTTTTATTTAAAACATATTTTATATCATCATCATCATCATGACGGGCTCCTTGCTCGGACCAACATGACTCTTCCTCTCCAGATTTTCCTGTCTTCCATCAGTTGCCTCAGATCTTCAGGTTCACAGTTGGCGTCGTGTGATATTTGTTGGATGTACGTGGATCTAAGTCCTCCTCTGCTTGTGCGTCCGTGTCGTGGAGTCCATAGCAATACATCACTCACCAATTCATGTTTCCTCCTCAGACAATGACCGGCAAATAGTAAGCGTCTTTCTCTGATAGTATTAGATATGGCAGGTAGATTGCCATAAAGTTGCTGCTTCGTGGGATGATTTTGCCAAGATAGATCAATATTTTATATTCTAGATGTTCATTTGGGGGGAGGGTCACATATGTTATTTTTTGTTATTTTATCGATATGAAGTAAATGAATCAAAACAGATATAAAGTAATCACACATTAAAGTACAAAACAAACTGATCACTAAATGGGCTGGGAAGCCACAGTGCTGGTGAAGAAGAAAGTTCTGTATCAAGAATTAAGTCCAATATACCACGTTCAATTTGAGCGCTGCAGAAATTGTTCATATCCATTAAGGGATACTATTAGTGCTACATTGTTTGCAAGAAGCTGATGCAAATTAAAATCAACCAACAAAAGTAGCCTTATACCAACAGGCAAGTTGTTGAGTTCATCGGTGAGAAGCTTTTTTTTTTTTTAATCCGTAGTGGGCCAGGCTTGCGGTACACAAGCATACAACTAATCGTATGTATTAAAGTTTTAACTACGAATATATAATCAATACTTGTAAAATCGAGTCTACTGTAGTTATTCCCTTGTACTGTTAGGCAAAAGCAGTCGTCGTACTGTTACCTATTTTGGGCCTGATGTAAAAGATTGGGCTAAAACAGCCAAATGACATCGTTTCATCACCCACGATGCCTTAAGTTTTTAAAATTCGGTACCATTTAAAATTGTTATTTAGACACAATAGGAATTTTAGGGGAAAATTAAAAATTATCCCTACAGGGTGTGTTTTTCAGCCCTAAAACACCCTGGGGCTCAAGTTCCAGAATTTTTCCAGGGTGTCCGAGAAAGCCCCCTTTTTGGTCATTTTTGGGAATGCAACCAGAATGTTCACAGGGTCAACTATTACGTTTCCAAATGTATATCCATGTGGTCTTGCTTTTGGGTAATTTTCAGCAAAATCTAACGGTTGGAAAAGATTCTATGTCCCAGAAAGTGCTATTTTAGCCATTTTGAACCCTTGGGGACGCAAGCAGAATTTTGATAACAAATCTGAGAATGTTACATTTCCTCCCTTGGGTAGTTGTAACCTCATGCAAGATTTCTGAAAAATGTAATGAGTAGTTATTGAGAATTTTGGGAACGAACAGACGAGAGTGAATTCTAAAGTCCGAATCCGACTAAGTCAGTGAATTTAAAAACAAAAACTACATACAAAAATGACATTTTGAATTACTAATACTACTACTAACTTAAGATAACAATGAATATAGAGCTTTGGAGACGGCAAGAAAAATAACAACTACAAGCCCCAAATCGAATATTGTCTGCAATGGGAAATTCTTGAAATAAGATTAAAACTGTTTTGTTTTTTTTTTGAGGGAGGGGGGGGGGGTCAGTGAGCTATATCCGGAAATCAACTTTTATTCAGTTTCTTCTATGTCATGGTTCATAGATTTCGGGTGGGGGTGGGGGGGGTCCTTACGACTGGTTATTATTCTTGAAACGGGCCGGGGTTAGCTAAAAGGACTTTCATTCAATCCGCATTTCGTTAATAGCATCTTAGCAACTAACTGGCGGCTTTGAAGGAACCTATTTACATAGATTTTAATGATATCTAATTTGCATATTTTCCGATCTTTGCAGAATTCTCCAAGTCCCTCTTTTTTTTGTCTTTTTATTTACATAGAAGTCACCACTTATCTAGGCCGCGAAGCCACTCGAGGATAAAGGCTATTGAGCGTACAGTAATCAATGGGATAATATCGTAATCGTTATTAATGGAAATTTAGTAGATTGGATTACTTAAGGGTACGGTTCATCAAGAATTTGTTTATGTTGGACTTGAAGACAACTAAGTTGTAGTCAGCTAGGAAGGCAAATGGAAGCGAGTTCCACAGACGTGCAGTTCTAAGAAAGAAGCTTTGTTCATGGAATCTACGTTTTGACTTAGACACAGTCAAAGAGTGGGTAAAATTATTGACAGTGGTTTCAGCTAGACGGGTGTTTTTCGTGAAAGATTGGCGAGGGGAACCAGAGAATAGAGCTCAGATGAGCAATTGCCATGAAAATAACGATAAAACAAAGACAGGCTCGCAACGTCCCTTCGGTGGAAAGAGGTTGCATGGAAGAGAAAATGTCGTCCCTCACTAAGCTACGAAGTCTATTTTGTACTCTGTCAAGGCAGGATAAGATGCTTCTAATAGCTCCTGTCCAGATGTGGAAGTAGAACTCCATCCTTGGACTGGCTTGGCTTTTATATAGATAGAGAATCGCATCGGCAGTGAGATATCTACTGGAGCGGTAGAACAATCCCACCATTTTTCCAGAGATCTTTGCAACTCTAGAATACTATAGATCTTTCTGAAATTCTCCCGTTCTCTCTGAAATACTCTAAATCTCTCCGAAATTCTCAGATTGCTCTGGAATCTTCCAAAATGTTCTATTCTTGGTTTCTTTGTTCTGTCGATATTTTTATAAGACTTTATTTATTTTAGCAACTATAGCTTATCTGAATATCTTAATATAACTTTAGAATATTTTTATACACTTTATAAGAAAAATGTCCTCTTATAACAGCAATAATAAAGCAAATGCGTGATGTTAAAAAGAATTGTTCAATTATCAAATAATTTTAGTAGTAGGTAATATTGTGTTTGACACTGGTTATCGGTAAAAAGTAATAACATGTATTATATATGTACTTGAATAACTTGATTTGCTGTAAGTTTGATATAGTTGAGAGAATCAAATATGCAGGAATTAATGTACAAAACAAAATCAAGTTATTCAAATACATGTATAATACATGCTATTACTTTTTACCGTAACCACGTGTATTAGTCATTTTAGACCCCGGAAACGATATTCAGGTCATAGCATTTGAACAGACAGAATTTATCTCTATTCTTCTTCTCTTCTTCTCTTCTCTTATCTTCTCTTCTCTTCTCTTCTTCTCTTCTATTCTATCTTCTTCTTCTATTCTTTCTTTCTATCTTCTTCTTCTATCTTCTATTCTATCTTCTTCTCTTCTCTTCTATCTATTCTTTCTTCTTCTATCTTCTATCTATCTATCTTCTATCTTCTATCTATATAAATAAAATGAACTCATTTTTCCCGTCTGATTTTGACATTAATAGGATTAAAAATCAAGATATTTCATGCAAATATAATATGCACAAACGGCAGAACAATATCTGAGGTGTGTTATAGGCTTATTATTTCTCAAATTCCTCGATAATCTTAGATTTCTATACTTTTTCTGCTGAGAAGTCACGGCCAAAATCGGTTAAGATCAATGGAAGTGGTAAAATATTTTCTCTCTAATAAATTCCTCCTCCCCCTGCCACCACTTAACACCGTTTGGGGATCGTTCACAAGGAACAGTTGAGAAGAGAACACCGGTTTGGCTTCGTAGTTCTATCATGTGAAGTTATTTAAAATCACTAAACTAAGCTGCAGTGCTCTGTGGCGTAGTGGTTAGCGTGCTGGACAATTCACATTATATTTTCACGTTCGCGCCGACCTACCGTAGTCGTTTTTTTTTTTTTTTTTTTCCTAAACAACTGGAATGGACTTTTCTTGGTGGCCGAACTGTTAACGTTGCAGATGTTTGTTTTTTTTGTTTTTTTTTCACACTTTATTTTCCTACTTTTACTCATGACTCCGGGTTTGATCCTTCCTACTTACCTACCATAACATTTTTTAAAACTCCCCCCCCCACGTCCCGGAAACAAACACTCGGGCAACGCCGGGTACCCCCGCTAGTATTTAATAATTAATTTAATAATTAATTAATTACGTATCATATAATTTATCTTTTAACCGAAGTATTATGACGGACGATGTGACTATAAACCGACCGGAAAATATCTCTGTTATTATTTAATTAACTCCAGCTACAAATAACCGAGAAAATGAATCTTGAAAAGAAATATCTGACCGTATATAATAAGTCATCAATCCAATCGATTGAAATTTATTTTTATATGAATAATACACACTCAAAGTTTTTTTTTTCTGAATCACTGCGTAAACAGAATAAAATATTGCTTTCTCAGATGAAATCTTGTAGATAACTTCGCGAATCCAACTAACATTTTTTTTATATATTATAGATGTATGTATGTGTTTGTGAAAGAAGGCGAAATAAAACTTATAGGGGCATACAAACGAATAAACGGAAGCTTGATAATATTTTTCTCGCCAAGTCATTACGGTCATTTATACATTTATTTGTTTTATTGCGCAATGTTATGCCAACTCTGGTAGTTAGCCATTTTTCATCTTCTGTTGGTGTTGGGTTTTCTTCGTCTGGCTGGTGCTGGCCGGGACGGCGTGGGTGTCGGGATGTCCTACAAGAAGATTCTCTTCATTCCAGTCAAAATTGGAGGATGCGAAGGGAGGCGGCAAGGCGAGGCGAATCGTACCCAGTGACCTCCTATCGTGTCTTGCGTGAAGCGAAAAACTATGGTGCACTCGAAACACGATTGTTCACCCGCGAAAATCGCGGTGCATCGTTTATGTTTCTGAGATGTCGGTACGCATGTTTTCGGGGTGGAGGGATTCCAGCGGAACGACTCACACAAATGTTTCCTACCATTATATATATATATATATATATATATATATATATATATGTGTGTGTGTGTGTGTGTGTGTGTGTGTGTGTGTGTGTGTGTGTGTGTGTGTGTGTGTGGTGCGTTAATCTCTTGTACGCCTATGCTAATTATGTTAGCTTTTATTATCTTTTTCTGAACCATTTTTTCTAAGACTCCACCTGGAGATCTTCTTGATTAAGTTTTAAATCAAATCTCACTTTATGTTTTTACGGGTTTTAAAATTGATTTCTTTTTAATAACCACGTACAAATGATGTAACACCTAAGTGGAACGTTTTACAGATGTATTTAATGAGAGGCGATAGAAACTACGGTACTTTAAGCACTTGCTGTGCAATGAAAATCTGTCAGGTTGAAGACGCGTGGAAGGTGTCGTAGCGGAGCCCCTTTATTTCTCAAGTGAAGGCCGATCACTTTTATTCCGTCCAAGCCTCCGGTTTTTGTATTTGAAAGGACGTATACCACAGGAGACTTTTGATGAAATGAAAGAAACTTATGGTGATAATGCCCCATCATATGACCTTGTAAAACGCTTGCCTTGTGATTTCAAACATGGCCGGAATCTGTGGAAACAGTTCCCAGACCTGGTCGCCCCCCCTTCTGCCATTGATGAAGCATCTGTCCGTCAAGTTGAGGCTGCCATTTTGGAAGATCAGCACATTACTATTCGCCAAATAGCCCCAAATGTCAATATTAGTACAGGGTATGTGGAAATTATCATTCATGACCATTTTCATATGAATAAGGTGTCTGCCAGATTGATTCCCAGGTTGCTCACACCATTCCAGAAGCGAGAATGTGTCGAGTGTTCGAGGATGAATTTGGCGATGCACCAAGAAGATGAGTCAAAGTTTTTCAAAAGACTGATTACACAGGATGAAACCTGGGTCCATTCCTATGATCCAGAGACCAAAGCCCAGTCAATGCAGTGGAAGCACTTGGACTCACCACCTCCAAAGAAGGCAAGGGTGCAGCCCTCCGCTGGCAAGGTCATGCTCACGGTCTTCTGGGACTAGGACGGAGTAGTGATGACAGATTTCCTGGCAAAGGGTACCACAATTACAGGAGCCTATTATGCTTCACTTTTAAGGAAATTAAGGGAAGCTATCAAGATCAAGAGGCGGAGCAAGATCAGCAAAGGTACTCTCCTCCTGCCGGACAACGCTCCGGCCCACAACTCGAATGTGCCCAGATCATAAGCACGGGCGTGTGGTTATGAAATCCTTCGCCATCCTCCTTACTCTTCTGGCCTTCCCCCCTCTGACTTTTACCTCTTCCAAGCTATGAAGTTGTTTTTGAAAGGAAAGCGTTTCCCAGATGATGCAGCATTGATTTCTGAAGTCACGTCGTGGCTGGAGGACTAAACTGGGGTGTTCTACAAAAACGGTCTCCAGAGCTGCATCAAACGATGGGAGAAATTCATAATTCTGAGTGGTTCCTATGTAGAGAAAGACTAATAACTGTGCCAAGTTTCGTTGCTGTGCTGCTATGGGAAGTGGGTCAGGGGCATTACTTATTGCACGCCCCTCATAGTTTCATAGTTTTCGCTGAGCAGGTTTCTGTTCTCTTTGCAAAATGTGGACATAGGTAAGTTCCATAGGTTAAACTCATCAATTAAATGAGAGCCGAACATGTTTTCACTATATTTTAATTCATATTTTTTTAGCTTTTTAATTTTTCCCAACAAGGTAGCGTTGGTGATTAAATTCACCCTCAAAATTAATTTTGGTGTCGTTGACGGCTTTTGCCGTTCTATGGGTTCTTAGCATAGTAGGTTTTCATAATTTCTTCCATGTTTTGAATTTTATATTGTAAGATCCTATCCACAGTTTAACTGAAATTTAATCTCCACGCCGAGAATTTTAACCGTTACATATGGTTTTCTCCTAAGGCGTCTCGGGTTATGGTTTGACGCACTTGGCTTTTGTTCTGATTTTTCCTGCAGTGAGAGCTTTTATGTACCATTTTATTGCATATAAAATATTTTATTTATTTTTAAATATATATAAGATATTTTCTTGTTTAATATGGGCAATCCTTGACCCAGTGTTTACCATTGCATCTGACACTAGGTCTCGGTGCTTCTTGGTTTTTCAGACTTATACTCATAAGTAATTTTGTGAGTATCGTCTTGTATTGTAAGTCGGCGGTTTTTTCTTGGTTCTTTCTTTTCCATTTGCGATGCCTGCTTCGATATTTCTGGCATCTTTTTCATTATTTCCACTCCTTAGTCAATTTTTGCAGTGTCAAGTTCGGTTCGTTTTCTAACGTCGTTAGAACTCTGCACCTGATTTCTGAATCTTTTCTTGGGGTTAAACCGTGTGCAAAAACAAGCATTTAAAATTGTCTGCTGTTAATTCAGACAACTTAAAGCCATCGCAAAGTTTGTTGACTAAGGCTGCGTAATGACAAAGTTGTCATTATCATCTTTGTTCATCGTTAAACATTTCCATCTCTTATGAGAAAGAAACATTCTTAGGAAGATTAGTTCTGTTAGCAGATTTACCGTCTCGTTGAACGATAAATCCTCGGTTTTCTGTGCAAGATAAGTCCACAAAATTGCCATGTTCAATCGTTTCAAGCTTACATAGTAGCAGTCGGATCTTCTTCTGGTCAGACCAGTTACCACAGTCAATATTGAAATAAGCTGCAAACTATTTTTCATCTTCTTCGTACTAGAAATTATCTATTGCGGACTATATCCTATTTGGGGAAAAAGCTGAATCATTTTCCGTGTGCGTGTTACTCTTTTAAATTACTGTCAGTCGTTCCTCTGTCCGTTGTTGGCGCTCGGACGATTGTTTTTGATGTTCCATTGATTGTCTTTGATGTTCTATTCGTTGCTCGGACCATTATTTTAGTAATTCAGCTTGTTACTCTAGCTTTTGCTAATGGTGCGCTGTCATTTCCTGTTTTCTTCCCACTTCTCCAATAAGACTTTTTGCATCTTTATTGTTTAATGTGCTCTTTATTTTTTGTTGTTCAATTTGCAGTTTGGTTAACTGAACCAAAGCTGACCTTAAGTCCTCCTTGTCTGGTTGGTTGCTTCAGACAGAGAAGAAAAGTATAGATTTAGTCTTTTTTTTTTTCTCGTCCGTCAGAAAAGAGGATTTTGTAGTTCGCCCCTTTTTTTCTCTTCTTTCAAATACCAGGCTGAAATAATGATTATTTCCAAATTATTTGAAACAGTTGAGAAAAATGTTTCAAAATAAAATGTTCGTTGCACTTAACAATTTTATAAACGTTTGCGTTTTATTTCCTTGGACAAAAAAGAAAACCGGGCTATTCAAAATAAATATTTACCTTTAATTATGCCGTTTAGCCGACACAAACACAAATACTCTCAGAGGTGCCAAAATTGTTTGTATTTTTTCTTTAGCGTAAAAAACATCAAACAAAGAGAACAATTAAGAGTCCAAAAATCCATTTTTTATGTTTTCGATAGGGAAAAACAATAGAGTAAAGACTTTTTTTTCTTTTTAGTCATGCAGAGAGAACAACGGCGACTAATTTTAACACTCTACACAATAAGAATATAAAGAATTTTATCTTATTTTGGTTCTTTTAGAGTTTTTTTTTTAATGTACACAATTAGCTTTTTGTAAAAAGAGTTTAGTCACAGTTTTTCGGCTCGGATATATCCGATTCTGATTGTTTGTTTAATTCGGGGAATTGGGTTTTTCCGGATAAATTTTTAAAAGTCAATTAATAGACTTGTTATTTTTTTTTATTTGGAGTTACTGCAAGAAAAAAATTCTTCCTCAAATCCTTTTGTTGCCAGTGTTATGAGAACACTGGTTTAATAAATTTCTTTTTCTTTCGTGAGTTTTCGAATCATCTGTGGCCAGTGTTATGAGAACACTGGTTTATTGCTGTTAAACTGCTAAGGTATTAGGTTTCGGCGTGAGTGCGTTTCTCGAATATTTCTGTCGCCACTGGTATGGCACCGAATTAAGTACAATAAAAACAGAACAACGGTGTAAGATTAATAAAAGACAAACACATAGTTACAGAATACAAAGAGTATTTTGCGTTCCACGGAGCATGCAAGGTTACCTAGGATCGTAAAGAGTCCGATATATATGGACGTTGGTTGAATCCATTCAATATGTTAAGGTTAGTGAAATCTAGGCCTAGTTTTGCGGAATACGCTTTAAGAAACGCTGTAAGTGGCGAGTGTGATGGATTTGACTAGTAAGTGTTCAGTTATTTTCTCTTGAATTTTTAAGACGATGGAATTGATTTTAATTAATTAACATTTTACTTAATTTGTCAAATTAATACTGTACACTATCAAAGCGAAACTTCATGCAAGAAGATAAAATATCAATGTAAAGAAGACGAAAGACGTTGGCGAAATCAAAATTTCATTCTTCAAATGGTATTTCAAATCATAGAGAACTTGGACAAATAATTAAAACAATTAAACGATCGATTTTAAAAATTAATACAAAACTTATGGTTAATAATATATACGGCATATTCACGTCGACAAAACGGATCTTCTTAGATCAAAAAATTTAAACAACTTTGAGACTGGTCAATATCAGATGGGTGACTATTTGTGAATATCAGGCGCTGTATGCAGGAAGAGGTCAACATCTCCCTGCAGGACTGCAAAATCCCTAACGCCGTCATCTCTGCTGACAATGATACACGTGCACCTGGGGACCGCTTGTGAATTTCATACGCTCATGAAAATCAGCAAACTGCGTATATGAGACAAGTTATATTTTAATTTCTATAAATTTCTATTATTTTTTTTATATCTATACCTAGCGTTACAGGCAATTACGTTGAGTTTGTATTTATTTGCTTCCCCACTGGGTAAATTAGGCACAAGGCCGTTTTTTAATGTGGAGAGATTGGGTAGATGAGGACCAGCTCCCCGGGGAGTAGGAGAGCTGGATAGTGACAATTGGTATGAAGGATTTCCTCGACATTGACCAATAACTGATTGCTACAAGAGCAATGGTCTTATATGTAGGGGGTTCCCCCACATATGGTATTTGGTTGCAGTATCTGCCGGAACAGATACTACACTTTTGAACTTTGACTTTGGCCAAAACGCCAAGCAATACCTTACGGTATTGAGAGTTAAGGTAATTACGTTGAGTTACTCCAGTTATACACGAACGGCTTCTTAATGTTAGAAGGTTTAATTTTCAGTGCAGGAGCTAATATATAAGAATAAAATAATATTTGACTTAATTCTACCAGATAATGGCTGACAAAATTAGAAAAACTATCCTTGTTTATAAATTGAATAGTTTAGTTCGGAATTCTGTATATATTTCGCGGTTTTATACAAAGGTTATTAAAAAATACACATAAAATAAAAACGGAAGTGAAATTTGATGAAACGCTCTGAGAATAATTAAAGTCATGCACGTAAATATTTATTACATATCAATATAAAAATAATGGCGTTTTACGAGGTAAATCAATTTCTTATAACTGATAATTTTGTTGGTTAACGTTAATAATTTGTAATTAGTTTTATTCCTATACGTATAAACAACTATTTTATCTGACAATTTATTAGAAGGGAAAACGTAAATGTCTATGAAGCTGTGCAATATTTAAATTCGAAAGGGCGTATTCATTTGCTAGTTTGACTTTAATAATGGCCCATGACCCCTCTCCTACGAGAGAAAAAAAAACAGACACCAAATCTTCAAATTTAATGGACCTTTTATGCGGAGACATTTGCTAAGATCAAAATAAGTACAAAAAACATTATCTTTTAATAATTAGAAAACCCAACAACTGTTATCTTTGTCTATCACTTTAAAAGAAAACTCATCTCAAACGAGGTCACTGAGTACAGAAACACACCCAGTATAAAAGAATCGGCTATGAACCGATATATATATATATATATATATATATATATATATATATATATATATATGTGTGTGTGTGTGTGTGTGTGTGTGTGTGTGTGTGTGTGTGTGCGCGTGTGTGTGTGTGTTTGAGAATATCATCTACCCACTCACACACCTTCATATGTACATATATATATATATATGTATATATATATATATATATATGTATATGATTTTTAATATATTTGAATATACATGCATATATATATATATATATATATATATATATATATATATTCCAAATTAGATACAAATTATGAGAACATTTTTATACATTCACGATTATAACTCATAACCACAAGGCATATAGCCACTTGGACGTAAAGGAACTATTTGGGATCATGCTTAGAAAAGATGAACAATATGTTGGTCTGCATATCAGTACAGTCCGTGAAGTAGGCAGCAGGAAGGTAATTCCCAATTCTAGCTGTTTAAAGGAAGAATTTATAAGAGTAGAAAACTTTCTGACATTTTGTCAACAGTGAAGAGGTGCGATTTTGTTTCCTAAGCGTGTTTGTTCGGGTAATGCACGTCAAGGGAGCACAAGGGCAACCAGTTCATTATAGCACATTCCATTAAAATACTTGTTAAACAGGCACAAGGATTGTGGCGCGGGGAGGGGTTAGGGCTTAGTTGGTAAAGTGGGACCTATTAGAGTAGAGACTCTTCTTTGAACCCTATCTATGGGGGAACTACTTGCGGTAGATGTACCCACCCAGACGTAATCCATGCATGGGTTAATCCTGGCTTTGTAGAGGTACAGAATACTCTCAGATGTGAGTAGTCTTCTAGTATGATGGAGAGAACCCGTCTTCTTTGCAGCAGTCTTTGCAATTTCCTCAATGTATTTGTTCCAGTTTCTATTGCCGGTGAATGTTAAGACGAAGATGTTGAAGATAGAATTCCCAGATAGATTTTTTATGGGTATCAGTGGTTGGGAAATCTTCTTTTAAGTCTTAAAGGAGAGCAGTGTAGTCTTACTAGCATTAAATTTACCATCCATCTACGACTCTATTCCGCTATGGTCTAGAGGTAATTTTCTAAGGATTCTTCCATCATCCTAGATTTGTCTGCACTCGTCCTTACCTTGTGCATGTTATAGGGTGTTGTATCATCAGTAAATATACCCATCTCGGACACAATATTATTAAGGAATCGTTGATGAATATCAGGAATAATAGTAGTCAAAGAATATACCCCTCAGGCATTCGCGGATTACTTTTATCTTGTTTTGGATGTAAATAGATCAAGGACAACATAGATGGTTCTATTGTTTATATAGCATCTTATATAGATGGTCCTATTGTTTATATAGCATCTTATATTGTTTACTATGCGTTCAGTTATACCGTACGATTTAATTTTCATTAGCAGTCCTTCATGCTAGACTTTGTCAAACGCCTTGGATATGTCTAGGTCTACAACCATGGCTTCTGGCTTCACCCGCCTTATCCAGAGAATGGTATAAGTGTTCAGGAATAACCCTTTAAAATATCTGCAATAGAACGACTTTGCCAAAATCCACACTGTTTGCCAGAGAGAAAGTTAGTTTTTGCGAGGTGTTCGACTAGATCCTGGTTGATTAATGTCTCAAAGATCTTAGCGTATAGGGAAAGGAAACTGATAGGGCGATAATTGAGAGGGTTAGCCCTTTCACCAGAATTCTTGTACACTGGTATCACAAAGGTAGTTTTCCAACTGTCAGTGAAGAAAGAATCAACAAGGCATTTGTTATAGAGTTTTGAAAGTACGAATGCTAGCTAAGCATACTTCCAGGTTTATCAATGGAAGGTATTGGTGTATTTTTGACGAATCCCTTGGGTTATTTCCGTCGCAGACTTGTTTTGAATTTCTGTCTAATGTGTAATACATTCTCGTTCAAAGTATTTGGTCTACTGTATGATGGAGGGTGTTCTACTGGCTCTTGTTGCTTGGTGTTTAGGTACCATCATAAACTTTGGGTTCTTGGAGCTTATCAGATATTGCCTGACGCTTACATTAGTGGAACAATGTTGATGGTCAGTTTTTTTGAGAGACCAATATCTCCTGCTCCTCTGAACAAATACAGCCTAGGAAGACACTTGTTTCCCTATATTATTCTGTAGTATTAGCATTTTCTTCGTTTTATTTTCTAGACTATTAATTTCCCTTCTGATATACAATAATTATTACCAAAGCTGTATATAATCAAAGGCTAATTGGTCAATAAGATTTCTTTTGATTTTGTTTGTAAGTTGTGTTTTACAGATCTTTCTTGCACGGCGTACGTTTTCTTTGCCATTGTCGTCAGTATTTTCATCAAGCTGTATATTGTTCGTTTGGATCGTGTTCCCAATTCTAGTGCCTGGCACATTAATCCAGGTCTAACTTAATTCTAATACATTTGAATAATGTATGTACAACCCGCAAGAGTCAACTGAAGTCAGCGTCCCAAGTTGTCACACACACACACACACACACATACACACACACACACACACACACACATATATATATATATATATATATATATATATATATATATATATATATATAAACAGTGTCAATCGCTTCATTGCAAATTAGTAAAATATCAATATTTTCCTTACCATCAAAGGAGTTTTTAAGTTTAGTTATTTCCCATACTTTTATTCAAATTCATACTTTATTCACGAAGTTATGGCATTTTATTTATTATCAAAGAAATTTTACTGTCCATCTGCAGATCTCTTACGATGCCAAAAAATCAGACGAATAAAGGTTATCGAAAAGCAAAGGATATGTGCTGGACTCGCGGAAGGATTGTCCATCAAATCTTTAGCCACAGAGCTGGAATGGGATCCAAAAACCTTGTCTGTATTCTTCAACAGCCCAAACACCAAATCCTGAAAAATAATAGAATCAGGAGAAACCTTTTAGATCGTGATATTCGGAAAATTCGTAGGGAAGTCAACCGAATCACAAACAGCACCAGTGCTTTCGTTTTTGCAAAAGCTGGAATCGCTTCAAGATCTTGGCATGCCCGATACAATGTGTTGAATGAGATTGCAAGGAGCATCAAACCTCTTCCAATGCCTCCATGTAGCAAACAACATAGGGAAAAACGAATGGCTTGGAAACAGAATTACATGAAAATAGATTTCCAACAGGTCCTAATAAGGAATGAGGCCAATACTACTCCTGACGGTCCGGATAGATGGACCAAAGTTTGAAGCCTGAACAGAACTCCGACCCGTTACAGTTTTCATCACCAACAAGGAGATGGAGGCATCATGTTTTGGCCGGGAATCATTAGGGATGAGTTGGTTGGACTATTCCGAGCGCCAGAGGGTATAAAGCTTACCAGCGATGCGAACACGGCCTTTATGGATAATCATTTATCGACATGGCTAGATGACCTTCCATTGTCACATCGCTTTCAGATGATTTTTCACATGACAATGTGCCATTCTATTCTACTTGGGACGACTCCTTGAATCTATGGGATTCGTTGGGGAAACTCTCATGACTTGACCACCGTGTTCTCCAGACCATAACCCCATTGAATATATCTCGTTAATATTAAAAAGAGGATTTTATAAGGGGAGAGCATTTTACTTCACAGGATGCCTTGTGGAGGAACATAGTTGATGTTGCTAGAGCCATAACTCCTTTTAATATCAAAGAATTGAATTCCTTGGGAGACAAAAGGTTGTTTTAAATTATTTTTTAAAAAATGGTGGATATGTCGATAAATAATAAATATATATGAGACCCAAACCTAGGATACGTTTTTTTTTTATTATTCTTTGACAGAAAAATATAATACAAAATAAAGTTCGCAAGATAAGACATTGTATATTTTGCCCTAAAACGACATTTTAAGAAACCTGCAATAACGCGATGGACAGTGGAAATTCTTCGATAAAGAATAAAATGGCATAACTTCGTGGATATCGCATGAATTTGAATAACATTTTTGGAAACAACTAACCTTAAAGGAGTCGTTTGATGATATAATTTTCATTTTGTTGTGACGCATATTTAGTAAAACATTGATATTTTACTAATCTGCAATAAAGCGATTGACACAGAATATATATATATATATATATATATATATATATATATATATATATATATGGCCACTTAATACACACATACACACATATATATGACCAGTTGAGATGCTATATATATATATATCCATCTAATACACAGACACACACACAGACACACACACACACACACACATATATATATATATATATATATATATATATATATATATATATATATATATATATATATTAGAAGAATTATTTTGGATACTCATGATTAGAATGAAAGAAAGCAAAAGAAAAATTGGTAAGTTACAAGTTTCGCCTCTACTCCCCCACAGATGAATCAAGGGGTGTGATTTAGAATTAAAAGGGAAAGTCTCACGATGGAAACTATACGTACTTAAATAAAACAGCGTTTTGATCTTCATGAAAATACGATTAAAAGAGGCACGTTATAAAGATTTAATTGCTCAGTAGCAAACGACAATTATCTATCTATCTATCTATCTATCTATCTGTCTGTCTATCTATCTATCTATCTACATACCTATCTACATACCTACCTATCTATTCTTCTGGCTCTCTGTGTGGTGATGTATCTCTCTGAAATAAAATATGCTACAACCTTCAGAGTGCTTAATGGGAAGCAGCATATTTTATTCACCCTCCCCCGTGTCACGAATCTGTTCATTATTGATCTACAGCGTAGAAAATATTTTAATACAGGTCCACATCAAATCTGATGATGTTACGTTTGTAAGTGTATTTTTATATAGTACACATCATTCTGAACCACACAAATAAAAAATACTGCTTTCCGTAAGAGCCATCATTCACCCATGCATGCAGTATCGTTTCCAAATCTGTGCTGGTAAATCTAACACCAGTCCTCTCCCTTAGACAAGCTCAAAGAAAAGTCGCCAATCAATTGTACCGCACTAGCAACCAAGACCTAACGCCTGTCCCATCACTGCAATGCTGCATCCTTGTGTTTTCTATTAGTACTTTTATGAAATGTTCTTTGATGAACTCTTAGCACCAGTTACCCCTCGACTAACCTGACGAGTAGAATATTTCCGCTTATATATTATAGAAGTCACTAGATTATGGAAAGCTTTCTACTCTAATAGTTTATTTCCTCGAACTGCTCCCCTTTGGACTCCCTTCCATGTTTCCTGCTTCCCTGATTGCACTAACATACAGACATTTAAATGTAATGAGAGGAGACATCTCGTTGCTCAACTCTCTTACATGGTGCATCTGTAGGCATTGTCTTAAACAGTAGTCTTTTATATCCAGGTTACAGCATACCTTGTTGTGCGTGAATAAGAGTAAAAACGCTTTTATTTCTATTTATTTCTAACATTTATTTTGCATTAGTTTCTTATATTTCCATTTCGACGCAAAATGCTTCTCATCAAGCCGGTATTATAGTGTATTATTTGTTCATCTATGGACGATATTATTTCACTATCAATGCTTTAATTATTCTAAAATAAAGTAAAATTACAGTGCACTGAATTATTTTCAACGGAGATTTCGATTCAATTAAAAGAGCCGTGACGAATCTAAGTGATCCTCTGAGCGTCGTATTGTTATAAAGATTATTTATAAAGACTAATATGTATTCCTTGTTTAAGGCAATTCGCTTTCGTATCTTAAGCACAGCAGGCGAAAACGCTAAGCACATCAAGAAAGGAAGCTTACTGAAGGATTATACAGTTGATATCAGACAAAACGAAAACGAAACATTACTTATTAAATAAAACACAACGTTCATGAATTAACTAAGCGCATATGAATATGAAAGACGAGATTAAGAAGGTTTGTCTAAAAATGAAAACAAAACAAAAAACTTTTAACAAAAGCATAATTGTTATCTTTGTAATCCGCCTTTTCAGGAAATTATGTGTGCTTTAGAGACAAACATGATGCCGTATCACGTTTTGGGGAATTCGCCTTAACTTTGGTATTGTACGTTCTTTTGATGTGCCGCAAACTGGAATTTTATACAGAGTAACTTCCCTTGTTTGGTACTGCGCCAAAGCACGTCTGTTCATCTTATCGTAGCTTTCCTTTCTGTTGTGTTTCCTTTGTTCTCATGGCTATATTTACACGATCCTTATCCTCAGCTGTTTGCGCCTTTCCTTATGGAGAAATGAAAACACACGGAAAACATAAACAGCGGAAGTACTGTATTCAGTGAAATTATAAACTTTGGATCTAAAACTAATTTTGTAAGAAAAGATTAATTTAAAATAGTTTAACTCTATATTTTAACACGTAGATATACAATAATGCCAGATAGTGGCGATAAATAGAACTAGTCCGATATCTATATATTAATGAATCTAACCATCTATATATTCATACGCACACATATCTATCTATCTATCTATCTATCTGTCTCTCTCTCTCTCTATATATATATATATATATATATAGAGAGAGAGAGAGTTAGAGAGAAGACGAAAGAGAGAGAAAGAAAGAGAATGAGTTAAAGATTTAAGTTACATAAGAACTTTATTATTATTTATTATTATTAAGTCAGTAAGTGTTGCAGAAGGATAAATAAGGGAGAAAGATTTTACGCCAAGACATTTCGAGACTAAATGCTACTCGACAGAAGAGTACAAAATGCCGGTATTATAAAAATGTAAAGGTAAAATCACAACATCGACTTAGAAAACATTCACATTAGAAATAGTAATTTTGTTCGCCTTTATTCTTTTTAGTGGTTTCTGGTTTTTCTGTCTTTTATCCACATCATATTAACCCTCTACTATAATAATTCTTTTTGGTTTGGAGGGGTGTGGTGAGCAAAAAAAAAAAATAGTAGTAGGAAGGTAGGCTCGAACCCGTATCGTGAAAGAGGAAAAGAACGCGAAAAAAAATGTGACGCCTTTGCTGTTGCATCCATCGCAAAACAGGAAGTGACGAACGTCAACATTAAGGCTAGTCAATCGAAGAGAGTGTATTACTTTCTAAAATATCTGCGAAAAAACCGACCCCTCCATGTAGAAAACTGCCTTATTTCTTGCCCTCATAATCACATATGTAATAACAATGTATGGCACTCGTCTGCTTTAAATGTAATCCCTTAACTATCTCCCATTCCTTAGTTTGTTCTCACGGTTTCACTTCTTACTTCTGTTTTTGACACAGCAGTGAACTAGTAGCAACAGTAGTCGCTGAAGCGACGATGTAGGTATGGAAACAAGTCATAAAAAGCGTCGCTCACCTCCTTACATATTTTGATGATTTTGAACACCAGAAAATTCATCATAACTCTGGTTTTACTGAAGGAAAATTGAAAAAAAAATCACAATATAGCTGAGAAGGTGGTCTATAAACTGTAATAATTGTTTGAAATTTGGTCGGAAAAGGAGTGAACGGTGAGCCTTTAAAACAGTTCTAAATGACTAACCATATATTCTTAACCATGTATTCAAACACTACCGTGTTTCGATGATATACAATCTATTTTTTTTTAGGATATCGGTTCATCTATATGTTTTCTTAAGAATTTTAAATTTCTGTTTTTTTTTCCAGATTTAACATTTCTCCCGGCTTTTATCTGAATTCTTTTCTTTTTCCATTCCATATCCTGAGATTTTTAACTGATTTTAGAAAATTTATATTCATTTGTCATGAGATGTTTAATAATGTGAACGAAATCAACCACGTTATCCAGAAAAGCTACGCGTGTATGCGCAAGACAATGACCATTTCGTTTACGTAAATTAAATAAAAAAGTAAATCAGAAGAATAAAACAATCAAAAAAGAATTATGAGTGTGAATTGATGCCATATTTCGGCATTGTGGGACGAAAACTATTGATATCTATCTATCTATCTATATCGCCCATCTCTCTTTCTTTCTCTCTCGTTCTGTCTTTTTCTTTCATTTTCTCTCTCTCGCCATGTATTTCTCTTTCTTTTTCTCTCCCGTACTGTCTTTCTCTTTCTTTTTTCTGTCTATTTCTTTTTCTCTCTCTATACAATGCATGCATATATACATTGCGCATGATAGTATAAGCACATAAAAACGAGGATAGTATGGAATCCGAAGTCTTCGCTGGGTGTAAGTAGACAAACATTGAAGAAACAATCTGAAATCGACACCAGCTGAATTAATAATAATAATAATAATAATAATAATAATAATAATAATAATAATAATAATCCTGACCAAGCTTTGCACTCAGGGACATTTGAAAGATGTCGAGAAAATGCATAGGTGACTTCCGATTCCTGTGACATGCGTAAGCGATGCCGACTGTCAGATTTGTGTCGAAGAACACCCACAAAGCGTGTGACAGCTCGTAGAAAGCAATTGTCCAAATGCCGACCCCCAATGTGGCAGCATCCGTGCCGGCTGGACGTCCGGATGGCACACCCATTCACAATGTCGCTTCTCTCCAAATGAAACCTACACACATACACCAACGCACGACAGGGTTTCTCCTTTTTCTGTTCGTTACTCTTAAAGAATCGATGTATTTATACCCATGGTTTCGTCTTTGCTTTCTATTATTCATTATGATTTATTCATGTAAATGAACGTTACGAACGCATTTGTCTGTAGAAACAAACGCAGGCAATATACATTTGTGAATGCAAAATGTCTTTAGGTTTCTATTCTTGTGTGTCTTAGAGCATATCAACCCTTTCTTTACCGTTATTTATTGTCGAAGTACAAAATTGACATTTTTTTTCAAAATGATTCATTGTATACGATTCATATAACACAAGTTGCAACACACACACACACACATATATATACATATCCAATTATATAAATGCAATTTGTCTGTGTATATTATAAAATTCTTTGTAGTTAATGGAAATAAATTAAGAAATTTAAGCGCAGAGTTTGAACCACGCTATTAACTTACCCACTATAAGATTATAGACAGATTTTCTTTAACATTTACAGAAATTTAGTGTATAAGTCTGGGAGTGATATTAGTTTAGTTTTGTCTCAGAAGAACCCCCCCCCCCGATAATTCTCGACAATCGATAATCGAAACTGTTATTTTAATTTGTCTCTAATCGGTAAAGTCATTTTTCCATGACGTCGCATAGCAACAATGATAGAACAACGGGCAATGAAAATTCTCCTGTGGGTAAGATGATAGCGTGTTCTGTAGGTTCAAACGCTGCGCTTAAATTTCTTAATTTATTTTCATTAACTACAAAGAATTTTATAATACTTTAAAATTTATGTGCTTTTTTTTGGGGGGGGGGGTATGATATGGTCTGTAGGTTCAAACCCTGCACGTAAATTTCTTAGCAGTAGCCGAATGGATTGGATCCTTGTAATGAAGCCAAGATGGCTTCTGTCGCCGGGTTTGAATCTATCGACTGGTGTTAATCCTGACACCCTGCACTGATGATTCCCGAAAGGATGAAACACTGGTGTCTGTAGGTATTTAATAATTATTATGGTAAATAATTATGTATATATATACAAATTGGTAAAATGGAAATTTATTCCCAACTCGCATTTAGTTAAAATGCATTTTCGTATAAATAATTGAATTCATTCAAAACATATCGCAAAAGCAAATAAATAACATGTACGTAAATCGTGATATATACAAGCAGTCGTGCAGGATAGCCTAGTGGTAGAAAGTTAGGCTTCTTTCCATGGGTCCCAGTTTCGAATCTAGCTACTCTGATGAATCATAGACGACACGTGTCGGTGGACAACTAAATTTGAAAAACAATACACACACATACACACACACACATACATATATATATATATATATATATATATATATATATATATATATATATATATTAAATTTATTTATACAAACATTAATGGCTACATATGTGCATACATGTTTCTGTAATCACCCGCGTTGGGGGATTACCGTCGAAAACTGAAAAACTTTCGACGGTAATTCTTGGCCTGAAGACGTAATCCCCCAACGCGGGTGATTACAGAAACGTGTATGCACATATGTAGCCATTAATGTTTGTATAAATAAATTTAATATACCTGCTCTGTTCACTCATTGAGCACTCTTTGGTAGACACATGTTGTTTCATTGGATGTACTTCTAGGAAACTAAACTCTACTGGCTATATATATATATATATATATATATATATATATATATATATATATATATATATATATATATATATATATATATATCCACGGACAGACTTTCGCTGTATTTCAACTCTTCAGTGCAGTTAAACTAGCTACTACCTCAAGTAAGCATTTAAACTCGACCGCCTACGGCGACAATCGGCACTTTTGATTGTTATGCTATTTGCCTGCTACTAAGATGGGTATGTATAATTACAATGATTAAGCCTTTTCTAAATGCCTAAGCTCCATTTTTTTTTACACAAAGTATTATGCGCTAATGTCAGTAGTTAATTTCACTCCACAATATACGCAATCTATAAAAGGGAGCATGTGTCTGCGTGTGTATTCCGTCAGTAATATTTAAAGAAATTAATATTTGGAGAATATTTATGATTAATGTTTCTTGTTAATCTATTATATAAATCTCACCTGTCTGTTAGTGTGTATGTATGTATGTATGTATGTATGTACGTATGTATGTATGTTTGTCTCTTTGCCAACGAATATCCAAAAATTGGTCGAAAACATTAATTTCTTTACCCCTAACTCGGCCGTTTTTCACAATGAGGGGTCGTTTTTTCGTTGACATTTTAGCAAGTCATCGTTTTCTTTCGATGTTAATGCCAAAGCTCGCGACTTCTAGTTTTGCGATGGACGCATCAGCTAAGACGTTAGTTTTTTGGTTTTTTTTTGGATTTTTTTCTCTCCGCCTTCTTTTCCTCCAATATGGGGAGGGCAAATGATGAACTTAGTAATTTCTTTTTGTTTTTTTTTTGTATGGTGCAGAACTCAAATTTACATATGTTAAGGCCTAAAACTGCACCGTTTGTTCATTTTCACCAGGATTTGACGTCCCATGGGAATTTGGGAGCTAAATAGGGGGGGCAATGCTGAACCTAGTCACTATTTTATGCCTCATCCACTGTGCACTCACGAGGGACCATGCATGCTTGACGTGTTCTTTTCATACTCTGGCAATCCAACTATGATACCTAATAATGTTGATGGAATTGTATTCTTATATTTTGGGTAGAAAAAAGATTAGGCCATAGTTTCTTCTAATATATCAGAATACTTCATATGTGTTATATACGCCATACAAACGTTGACACACTGATCTTAGATCAGAGAAGTAAAGCGACGTTAGTTAAATTAAGCGACGTTGAGCCTAGTTTATAACAGAAGGTGATTATTTAGGAATACTAGGCGCTGTATGTATCCAGGCAAGAGGGCATGTATAATGCCTCAGGTAAATGTATGTCTCTGCCTTTCACCGTTCCAAGCCACTCTTGAGCAAGGTGTAACATTTTTTCGCCTTTCTCTGATATTCTGGAGGGTTACCATACGGAGAGCGATGAAGTTCCGTAACCATGATGAAAGAATATATCCAAGAAAGAGGAGGGTCTGCTGCAAAAGTCAGCTTGGTAAAGGGGCCTCAATAGTTCTGCACGGCAATCTTTTAGTGATGGTGTCTCAAACAAAACATCCACTTCCAATTTGACATGACCTTGCATGGAAGTAGTAAGACTAAAAAATCTGGCATATGAATGCTAATATCAGTGCGCAATCTGGTCTAATCATAGATTGCAAAATATATTACTTTGGAGTCGTCTTTTCTGTCAGGCTGTGTTTTTGTTATAGTACTATAGTAATATGAACTAATCAGTCTTATGTGTGTTGGTTTCAGCACTCTATGATTTTTCGTTAATATGCTTGTTGTGTTCATCAGTCCCATCATTTCTTTGGTGTCAACCCATTCTATAATTTTAATTTTTTTCGCTCCTTTTTTTTTCTAGTCTTTCGGTTATTACTAGTAATCGCATATGGCTAAATGTCCGTATATTCTTAGTACCATTTATGTTTCTTTCCCAACGTTGTTTTACACATATGGTTTTAATTATCATCCTATTGTCAGTTACAACTACCAGCACTCACTCCCCTCGTCCCAAATGTAAGATAATTCTTCGGCGGAGGGCTGTAACCCCTTGTTCAACCAGGCAGACCATTGTGGCAAATGTGAACGAGATAAGGCGCCCAACTACCTCATTTTCTTCAGGGTGTTGGAGTGCGGTTACAAAGAAGAAGTGGGGGGGTCTCTTTTCTTCTTGTTAAATAAGGTGGTCTTTTTGTTTTGTTTTATAAAGTCAAGTATTCAACTTCATTTTTCTGCTTTCGTCCGATAAAAGCAAGAATCCGCCCACCCACCCAAAAACAGCAAAACCAAAACAAAACAAGAATGAGAATCTATACCTTTATTCAAACTAAGAATAGTGTCGATTATTATGATAATTATTTATCTACTATCGGGACCTCTGGACATTCCTTCATTTGTTATATGCTTCTACAACACTTAAAACTATTCTGGTTCTCTGGACTCCCAGTGCGAAGGCAGTTCCTCACGATAGTACAGAGTGGAAACGATAAAACTGTCGCCCTAGAAAAAACGACATGATTCCATTTCCATTTAATGAAACCCTTTTTTTCTTTTTTTGTTACAGGCTATCTAGTAGTTGATCACTTATGTACAAATCCCATGAGTGACAGCAGCCGTCTATCATGTGTGAAAGTGACACAATGTTCAACGAGCGAGATCGAAGATGCGCCGCTGTACAACTCATGCTCTCTACTGTTCCAAATTATGACAACAGGACCATTGCTAGCACCCTCAAAATGCTACTTCGGACGGTTCAACGCTTGAGGACACAGATCCGCGCATTGGACGACCCATAATTATGGTCTTAGGTGTGGTTTCAAGTGAGGGCCACCTCATGCCACCTCACATCTTCGAAGTCGGCTTGACAGTTAATATCAAAGTGTACCTGGATGTGCTGACAAGTGTAGTGATTCCCTGGTGCAATTAGGTGCCCGCTGGCAGACCCTGGGTGTAGCAGCAGGACTTTGTGCCGGCCAACAAGTCCAGAGAGACCCACTCTTGGTTTCAGATAGAGTGCTACGACTTTGTACTCTTCTCTCACTCGCCCTCCTCCTCCCACGACCTGAACCCGCTGAACTACTTCATTTGGTCATACGCCGAAAGCATCACCAACATAACCTCCCACAACACACAAGCCAGCTTGATCGCAGCCGTCCGCCAAACATTCGCCGAGCTCCTGCCGATACATGTGAAAAAAGTATGCTCCCAGTTCCGGACCCGTATCGAGGCGCTGATTGAGGCTGAAGGCGACTACATTAAATAAATGTCAGTTCTGCTACATAATCAAGTTACCCGAATTGATTTTTTCAATAAAAGTTTTAAAATAAATCTCTAGTGTTGTGTTCTTTAAGGCGAAAACTTTATCGTTCCACTCTTTCTTGTTTGTTCAAATAGAAATATACTAACCTTAGTTGTCTGGCTAATGTAGTTTAAGAATATACCCGGGTATGGCAGTTTATCTCCAGAACCTTTGTAGGAGTTCCTGGCATACTTACATTCTATGAATACCCGGTGTGAATGCCGATCCCACAATATTAGTTTACCATCTTTGAACGAACCATACTACATGTCGATTGGATTTCGATGGCCAAGAATGTAGTTAAGTTCGAGTTTCGTATTTGACACAGCATCACTATATTAAATTTAAAACAAAATTAATTACTTTTTTGTATTTCATTTGCCGGCGATACCGGTGTTTGTTTAAAGGAGTAGAGCGATAACATAAGTACGTCTATAAAATTGCTTATCATGAAAATTATTATTGTGATAACCGGTGTAATGTTGTCCGGGAACCAACACGTTGTAATCTAAGTCACAAAGGAGACAAAGAATAGTGTTATGTAGTAGGTCGAACACAAGAAAGGGTCGTCCAATCTATTTATCTATCGATCTCACTGGAGAGATGGATGGGAGATGAATGTGAGCAATGTTTGGGTTATTAAGAGGCTATGGGGTCACAGGGAATGTGTTGACCTTCGAGGGCGCAAGGATTAGAGCCACATGGTATTATTTGTGGATGCTATTTTATTTATTATATGGAATTATTTATTGGGTAATAGCATGACAGCTTTCTTTGTCAGCAGGGTCAGCAGATGTATTCTCTTCTTAGTAAATGTAGGTAACAGAAAATGTATTTCTTCGCCATACATTTTGATAAAAAAGGGGGAATGAATGTTATATAGTAGGTCGAACACAAGAAAGTGTCAATCTATCTATTTATTTATCTATCTATCTATCTAACTGGAGAGATGGGTGGGAGATGAATGTGAAGAATGTTGAAAGACTGTCAAAATATAGTAAATCATATCATAGACAAGTGTACCGGAAGAGCTGGTCAGCTGATCGGATCTACGTGTATGTTACGTAGATCAGTTTAGCTGGAGATCAGTGCTATATATAGCAACGATTTCAAAAATTAATAAATTTACGACTCAGGTAGCATCCGCAAGAATTGAAATTCGAGAGTTTAGCACTTTATCGTTAGTCATTTATCTATTCACGCTTACCGTCCGGCCTACCGATGCATTGATGCGAAAAGTTAAAAATTAAACGACTTTGAGTTATGAATGTTTAATTTTGCACGGGCAATATTTTATTCCACTTGTCCTGCCAAGGTCAACCGTTTTGTTTTCAATTTGGCTCCATAGCAGCATTTTTTTTCCGGCTGAAAACCAAATCGAAAGTGAGTTATGGTTCAAAATTCCCTATGTCTCATATTGCAACTCTGTAGAGTCAATGTTCAGAAAGGAGTTTGGTAGAGACTTTTCGCACACACACCAGCAACTCACAATATATATGTGTATGTGTGTGTGTGCGTGTGTGTGTGTATTTCTATGTGCCTGAACGTTTTCATCCTAAATTCTACACAATTATGCTGAATGTAGAAACTATAATATGTAATCTAATAAGCATCCATAAATAGTAATACGTAACTAATTAAAGCTCGTTTTTAAAGAGAATATGTAAATATTTAGCTTTTACGTAGTAGCTTGCATATACAAGATTTAGTATACAACACATTCGTTTTTAAAATTTTACGATAGAAAAAGTAGGCTTTTAATATCCATGTCAGACTGGGAAAGCATACCTTCATAACTACATAAATATGGTGGCTGGTGAGTAAACAATATTTTCACTATATATATATATGTGTGTGTGTGTGTGTATGTATTGTGTATATTTTGGCAGCATTTTTGCATTTGAAAATATGTTAAAAGACTAGAAAGTTATTGCTTTATTATACGTTTTCAATTTTATTGTGATCTTTTTCTTTATTTACACCAGAATCAAAAAACGAATATCTCAGGAGAAAATATAACGACCCATTCTACAGTAGTAGATAAGGAAAAACTATAATTATATAATTATAAAAAGTATGCCTTACCGGTTCAGCGCGGATAATATATAAGTCAAGTAAAAATGATCTAATGAATTCCGCAAGCCTTATTTTATACATCAATAAAATATAGTTTATAAATTTGACAAAAAGTATTATAAATCAAGAAACAATTGTTAGATAAATTCAGGAACAATAATCTTATAAATAAATCACGAACAGTTAGTTTAATAGATTTGGCATGAATTGTTTTATAAATTAAAAAAGGGTTTTATAAAATTGGCAAAGTGATCTTAGAAATAAAAAAGTAAATTTTTATAAAATTGGCAAAATGATCTTATAAATTGAGACTAGGTTTTATAAAACTGGCAAATTATCTTATAAATTAAAAAAAAATGATATTATACAATTAGCAATGTGATCTTATGCATTAAAGAGAGTTGATTTTATAAAATTGGCAAAAATTATGTTATAAACAAAAATATTGATTTTTATAAAACCGAAAACATGATCTTACTAATAAAAAAATGAATTCATAAAATTAGCAAAACTGATCTTATTAATTAAAAAATTGGTTTGATAAAATTTGGCAAACATGATCCCGTCAATTAAAAATACTGATTTTATAAAATTGACAAAAATTATCTTATAAAGTAAAAAATAATTTGCCTTATAAAATAGGCAAGACAATCTTATTAATAAAATAATGGTTTTATGAAATTTATAAAAATGATTGCATATAAAACGATCGCATATATTAAAAAAATGGTTTTATAAAGTTTACAGGCATGATCTTCTTACTTTTAAAACGTTTTTTTTTTATCAGCAAGTCATCTTACAATTCCGAAATATATGTTATTTAAGAACATCTATTTCTTTTAAGCTTGAAGAAACTTTTTTTAGACAAAGTGTATGTTTTGTTAATGAACAGAAGCAGTCATGACAATGAAACTAATTAGGAGCATTTGTTAAATCATAATCTATAAATCTATAAAAGTGAGAATGTGTGCGTGTGTGTATGTCAGAAGACACTTCTCGTCATATATAATCAACGTATCTTTGATATACAGACTTAAAATTTGGTTTATTAGCAAAAATTTGTGTAAAAACTTTAATCGGTATTCATCCGGAAGAAGGGCTACTAAAGGATGAAAATTGAAAAATTAGTACGTGTTGGTTATCGAATTTATATCTTTGTCAACTGTTTCACGAATGTGCATGCTGGAATCGTTCAAATGACAGATTTCTTATGTTAGGAAAAAGTAGGTTTGAAAATACTTTTAAAAGACGTAACAAGCTGGATTAATGGTTATCGTACTTGACTCACTGTCTTTAAGTTTTAGTTTCGATTTTAGCTCAAGTATTTTCTTTTTTTAATTACAAGAGGTGTACTGTTTAGAAAAACATAAAAATTGCATGCTCATGTGTCAGTTTCTCTCCGTTTTTTTTTTTTTTTGCGTCATGTTTAAAGGAATTCAACAATACGTGTAATACCTATACTGTTTTTGTTCGCCATAAATAAGAAATCTGCCTTAATTAAAATAGAATATTTATGTGTCATTTACGACCAAGCAACGCCGGGCGACTTGCTAGTATATTAATACACACAGATAAATATGGTATATATATATATATATATATATATATATATATATATATATATATATATATATATACACACACACACATTGATAAGTCGTATCAATAAACAAACTGAAATAGATAGATATATGTCTACTTTTAGAAATCATTGCTAGCTTATTAAATAAATGTGAATCTCATTGTG
>NC_136484.1:61016087-61046087 GCF_053919585.1 Euprymna scolopes | reverse complement strand
AACTTGAATATCCAATGTAGTAGCAAGTCCTGGCAATATGTTTACCAGAAATAACAGTTGGACATAAGTCATACACCATCCACTATGACTGTAAACTTCCTACAGCTACATACCTAGAAAACAGGGCTATTAAGCCTGACATAGTGATAGGGGACAAGAGGAAGAAAGTAGCAACCCTAGTTGAAGTAAGCGTCCGTAACGATGCTGGCCTTAATAGAGCTTAGAGAGAGAAAATAACAAAATACCAAGGAATTATGTACAACATGAAAAGAAACTGAAATCTTAAGAAGATCTCTATCATTTCAGTCATTATAGAAGCAACTGAACTCATGGAAAAGAATTTCAAAAACTACCTGGCGAATATACCCGGTGAACCAAGTGCAAGAGAAATACAAACAATTGCACTTAAAAGGTCGGTTAGAATGTTAAAAAGATATCTCGGTTGGAGTAACTAAACTAATGGGAGAATGCTTGGCATCCGGAAGAATGTCTCATCCCAGCAAAAACAAAGTGATAAGAAAATTAAAATAAAAAATATATGACTGAAAATTCAAGTTTCGAGAGTCATATCATTTATTTTCTCTGTATATTTTACAGCTATTTCGCTTTGCAAGATAATACTAGAACATTATTTTTTTATATATTATTTTAATTAGAATTAATCATTGAGATGGGTATTATTTATTAATTTATTTATTGCGGACTATTATCCTCATCTTTCTCAGTTGTTGTTTCACGACGTTTCGGCCACCTATTCCTCTGGCCTTCGTCAGGTGGTAACCGTGACAGGATGGAGTGTAAGATAGCGCGGTTACCACCTGGCGAAGGCCAGAGGAATAGGTGTGAATCAACAACTAAGCAATAAATAAATTAATTACTTTCTAATCCTATACTTCTTACGTAGGTTCAAAAAAAGGAATAAATTGACCTGAAGAGCAATTAAAGAGCATTGATCTTGATTTTAGTTCTTAACATCTTAGTTCGCGTGGACACTTGCTCGCGTTCAAGACTCAATTCAATGGAATTAATCCTGTTTCGAATTGCCTATTGCTGTCACTTAACATTTTAATTTTGGACAACAAAGGTATCAGCATTTCGGCAATTATTTAGTAAAATATTAGAAAAATAAACTGCATTATCGCTACTGAAACAATAAGCTGATTTTTTTCCTTTTTCAAACGTATTAAAACGGTGTCTTTAAATATTTAGAGACATACATTGGAATTCCTTTTCTTGTTTTTTTTAAATTAAAAGAAAATAATTTTAAAAGAAGAAAAGGAAAAAATTTCTTTAAAAAGATCAAAATTATGGGGACATTTTATTTCGATTAAATTGTTCATGTTTTTGTGAACTGATGTTTTCTTTTTTTGTTTGTTTATTTTTGTTTTACCTCGGAGCAAAAACATATTATTTCCAGTATGTGAAGGAATGTAACAGTGCGGACAGCTATATGCAAAAACCGAGCCGTGAGCGACGGGATGTCACGGTAAGGAAAAAGGAGAGAACGATCGAGAAGACGGTCACAAAGACACGTGGCGGTAGAAGGAGGAAATAAATGTCGTAGTAAAAAAAAAAAAGTAAGTTAAATTTATTCTTTGTCTTGGTCTTCTTGCGATGGAGACTGCATACAACATATGGGGCCCGTGTGCAAACGTGTGCAACGTTATACTTGCGTGTAACTATCCATAACAGTCACAGCTACTTTCTTTCTCAAGACTTCTCCTTTTATATTTTACACAAACACACAAACAGACATACAGACACATAGCTGTTTATATATTAGATAAAAGGCACTATATCTGTTTGTCCGTCTCCATATTTTCATAACTCTATCTCTTCCGAAACTAAAGATCAGGTTTGAATGCAGCAATTTTGATTTTGGTTTTTGTTCTAGCTGATGGCACCCAAATATTTTTTTTTTTTACTTTTGAAATCACGACTCTATAATATATACGAAATCTGAACTAATTAAAATATCACATTTAAGCGTATTAAGCGCCCCTTCCGCTAGTATATATATATATATATATATATATAAAGAGAGAGAGAGAGAGAGAGAGAGAGAGAGAGAGAAATAAAAGAATAGATATAAGTTTAAAAAGTTAAAAGTTTTAGCTTCAGCAGTATTCTGACTAGTGTTTTACTTATTTGCGGACCATAAAATATATAAAGTTCTATATAACTTTTGGGTAAGAGGTGTAAAGACAGACAATTCCATTTTAGCTTGCATAGATATGCTGTCCGAGGGCGGCGCGGTATTTGAATGAGATTTGTGCTATTAGAATATATACACACATATATAAACACATACACAAACACAAACACACACACACACATATATATATATATGTGTGTGTTTATGTGTGTGTGTGTGTGTGTGTGTGTGTGTGTGTGTGTGTGTGTGTGTGTGTGTGTGTGTCTGTAGGCGAGTATGTGTATATAGAGGTGATCTATAGAACGGTAAACTGTAACATATATTACATACGAAAGTTTTGTCATGAGGAAATTGAAAACTTGCATAAAAGGAAACATTAAGAAAGGAAAATTGCTAATGAGGAAAAACTTTTTTCCACGTACACTTGCCTGCTAGACACTATTCTCGAGTGTCTAAGGTCTCTCTGTACAGGGATTCGTCAGAACAACCTGGCATGAGGATACCTTTCCCAGAAAGTAAACCCTGACCAAATATTTAAAATGGCATAGTAATCGCTGCCCAAATAAGATCTCACGATGTCTAACTCACATTAACTTTACAAGGAATAGTGCACCTTCTCCAAGCGATATCATCTCAAATTATAGCACGAGGTTGGATACTTCATCAGACTAGATAAATTCTTGTCCTGGAATCTAGTAAGACCAAGAGACAAAATCGAAAGATATACTACAACATATAAAAATGGTTAATTGGGGAGAGGAAAACTATGTTTTCAATTTCTTTACTCAGTTAGTGTTTAAGATTAAGTTTAATGGAACATTCGAATATCTATGTATCTCGTATAGAGTCCAAGTGTTAAGCCCAGGTAGTGGGCCCCTTGATTTCTGAGAACTTCGACTGAAGTAAATAAAACATTAGATTAATGTTGTTGGTCCGTTGTGAGAGGTGTAAAATCTTTGTTCAGTCCTGAGATATTAGTGGTGCATCTCAGAGTAAGTTTGGTTTCGTATTTTCGACTGTGCTATTGTATCTTGAAATTGGTAACCATAATATGCATTTGATAATGCCTATAGTGTGGCTTGTGACATTGTGTTAGATTGTTAGCTATCGGGAAACGTCGGAAAAGAATAATCAAAGATTATTATGAATTTATGAATTCATGATTGTCAATGATTATTATTAATTACGAAATTGTATTTCGTAAATGATATTTTCGGAATGTTTAAATCTTAGGTGTTATTGTTATTGGAGTAGAAGTCAGGGGCATTGTTTATAGTTAGAGTTGAGTTTAACAAGAATTAAAAGAAATTCATAAATTTATGAACCAAGTCATCTGGTAACAGCGTGAATATATATTCAAATGTTTGCGAGCGTGAAGAGTGACGTCATAGGAATTAAGATAATGTAATATAGAATTATTAAGTTTTTGGCTTCGAGACGCCGTAAGCGGTGCCAAGAGAAATTTTCATGGTGTAGTAAGGTGGCATTTGTGGTTCTGAAAAAATTATTCCGGCCGTGAATAATAAACGTATGTTTGTCTATTAACCCTGGTTCTCGTGTTTCTCTTTTAAACCCAGATACGTAATTTAGTCTTGTCATCACCAACATAAAAAAACATTAATCACTCCTCATATATGTGCCCCCCATCATAAACACCCACTCTTAAGTATATAATGCAATGACACAAACAGCCTTCTTCATCCAGCATATACACGCAAATTGGTCCTATACGATATCTAGTCTCTCTTCTCCGCTCATTCTGCCACGTAACATCTAGTCTATCTTATGTGAGTCCGTTTGCTATACATAACCGTTTGCTATATATAACCGTTTGCTATATATAACCATTTGCTATATATAACCGTTTGCTATATATAACCGTTTACTATATATAACCGTTTGCTATATATAACCGTTTACTATATATAACCATTTACTATATATAACCGTTTGCTATATATAACCGTTTACTATATATAACCATTTGCTATATATAACCGTTTGCTATATATAACCGTTTGCTATATATAACCATTTGCTATATATAACCGTTTGCTATATATAACCGTTTACTATATATAACCGATTGCTATATATAACCGTTTGCTATATATAACCGTTTACTATATATAACCGTTTGGTGATTTTTCAAACGCTTCTTATATTACATATCCTCGTTTTGATACAACCGCTATACAACAAGTGTAGTGTTGGCTGTAAATACAATGCAAATTTATCTCTAATTTTTTGTTTTGATTGTTAAAACATAGGCGTAACACGAGTCCTGTTTCCTCAACGTAGTTATCGTTTTCCATCTTACGCAGTAAGTAAGCCACATTGAGACTCTCGTTTGTGACAGATGGAGTTTAACTTACATTGTAGTTCTTGGAGTTGAAAATGCATCATTAGTTATATTTGGACATATTTTTAATTTAAGTTTGCTGCATAACGTTTTTTCCTTGAAATGTGACCGTGTGATTTATTTTAGTAGATGTTAGTAGATAATTTGCATTACGCGACTACATTCATATATATATATATATATATATATATATATATATATATATATATATATAAAGCTGAATGTCTGTGTGTGTGTCTGGTCACGAATAGGCTCCTATATGGTTGACTATTTTAAAAAACTGATTACATATAATTGATAGATGTATCGAGACACAGGAATGGGTATGTTTGATCTGGCAGAACGGTGGTTCATTAAAATTTGTCGGTTTGCGTTCGCGCCTGGTCCACAAAGTATGGAAATAAAAAATTAAAAAAAAAACGGTTACAAGTGTTTTTGATATAGATGTACATAATAATACTTTGATAAGTATGTTTTAACTTAAATAGGGATGGTATAATAAAATTGTGGAGTCTGCGTTCGCGCCTGGCCTGCATAGAATGGAAATAGGCACAAACTTTAATAAAGACTTTTCATATCTATCTGCGTAAGTATACTTTGATAATTATGTTTCAATTTGAAGAAATATGGTATAATAAAATTATGGAGTGTTCGTTCGCACCTGACTTCCATAGAATGGAAATATGTCACAAAGTTTAACAAGGTTTTTCAATATAGATCCACAGAATATTGTGATAAGTGTTTCAGTGTGAACAGGTATGGTATAATAAATTATGGGGTTTAACTATTTTATTTTTACTTACATCATATTTTGCTTTGGTTTTGATGCCCCCGAATTAGAAGCTATCTCGTTACAACCCTTCCTTTTCATAACCTATCATACTTTCATAAATCAGTCCATTTTCTGTAGGCTATTTTTGAACCCAGTCAACGACGGGTACTTTTGCTAGTATATATATATATATAAGAGTTTATTTGTGGTACAGAATTTACATATAACAGAAAAAAGAATTCTTTTGGACCTAGACGTTTTTCGCCATCTTCGTCGGGGGCAGACGATGGCATTTTGATCTTTTTAAAATGAAAACAGAGAAGAAATTAAAATTAATGATTAAAATGAGAACGACTTATTTACATTTACTATAAAATATATGTACAGGGTGGAAGGAAGAGGAGACGATAAAATAAAATAGATTAACGCATGTAGGTATATATATATATATATATATATATATATATATATATATATATATAAAATAAAAATTACAATTAAATTTAGCCAAATGATTCAAGATGGTAAAATTAAAGTATATTATAAATATTAAAGAATTAATATTTATAAAGTTATCTCAGTCATATGTAAAAGCTCGATAAAACCAAATAGGAGATAGAGCTTATAATACGAGCAAACAGTTAATAAACATGTTAAAAAACACTTGGAAATGAGTTAAAAACATATTTAATCTGAAAAGGAAACACTTGATAAGTGGATAGTCCTTAATCCGCGGAGTTTCGAAGAAATACTTTCCTTCTCCTCAGAGGGTAGGAATTAGCAAAATGCGGGATCGGATTTTGCATACAAAAGTACTTTATGAAACAACAAATAAGTCAAAGATCTTACTTGATAACAAAAAAGTGAAGCAGAGGGAATATAGTGAAGGAAAAGGTGATTACACGTGAATGGATAGTTTGCTGGAAGATAAATAATCCAGTGATAGTAAAATCCAATATATATATATATATATATATATATATATATATATAATGAATATTATTTTTTTTTAAATTTAACTGTCACGAGTGGGGAACAATAAGAACATATAAATATACGGGGGGAAAGGGGTCATACCTAAAGTATCCCTCTATAATTCGCCTAAAAATCTAGGGTATTAAAAAATTGCTTCTGCCTGCGCAGAGAGGGTTTGAGGCGTGTAATAGAGACGGATCCGAGAGTTTTCAAATGACTACTCGATCGGCCTCGAAATAAGATTGAAAAAAAGTCGTCCTTATATATCTGCCCACATTCTGGGTTATCCAATAAATGATGACCAATTGCGGAGTCTAAATTATTGTGGGTGGGGTTGAGGAGAATTTTATTTTTATTTTTATTACAAAAACCTGAAGAAACATGTTGTTTAATTCTTGTTTCAAAATTAACGTGGGTTCGCCCGACGTAGACAGCATCACACTGAGGTTGGAATTTATATATAATATTGCTAAGTTTGGTGCGAGGCAAATCGCTCTTTTTGAAAGAAGAAAATGCAGGTTTCGTATTGAAAGTAACCCGAGGTAGAACAGACGGAAAACAATTGTTGATAGTCTGTTTAAGTTGATTAATGAGAGGGAAACATTTTTCGTCAACCCACGGCAACTTGAGAAATACAGTACACTTTGAAGGACCAAAGGTTGTATCTTTATTAAATTGGTTGATTTTCAATTTAATACATTTATCAATTAAGAATTCTGGTTAGCCATTATCGATAAGAATCTCCTTAGTTTTAGCACTTTCATTATCTAGTCGACAGGATTGAACAAATAAGCAAGGCTCTATGTACCAATGTGTAAATTAACGCCAACTTTGTGGTTTTAGGAGCAAAAGAACACTATTTCATACATTGACCGGTAAAGGTGGTTTTCTATATATACAGCTAGGTATATATACACACACACACACACACACACACACACACATATATATATATATATATATATATATATAAATATATATATATATATGGAATAATTGAATAAGGAAATATTCCTTTGTTTTTCATTATATATATTTTCAAATGTATGCTAATCACTAATACATTTCTACAAATGCTAATCCTCTGATGAAAAGAGTTTGTCTTTAGAAGTTCATGAATTAAGTATGTTTCTTTCTTATAATAACGGTTGATTTTGATGGATTAATAAATAAAATTGTAATTTATTCGATTTTCTTTCTCATAAGTGTTTTTTATGTATATACATCCATTCATTAATGTTAATGAGGTGATTGCATTTAAATAAACGTTATATCATCTCTGAAACGACCGTTTAATATTCCAAATTGTTAATCCTCTCGATGTTGGGCATATATATATATACATATATAAAAGTGAACGTGTCTCTGTGTGTGTCTCTGTGTGTCTCTGTGTACATTTCCCTACGCAATAACTCTGTCATTTTTTAGTCTACAGACTCGAAATTTGATATACAGAGTACTTAGATTTGGGAAAATCGATGTGATCGGCTTTTGGCCAGAAATTTGGCGATTAAGGGGTCAAAGTTCAACGATTTGACCTTTGAGAACTCTACGAAACTCCTCCGACAATTTTGGGTCTACGCACTTGAAGTTTCTTGGACATGGATCTAACTTAATAACTTGATTTTAGACCAAAACAATAAATTTTAAGGGGTCATAATAGGGGTCAAAGTTTGTAAAAAAAATTTGATCTCTGCGGTCTCTTCCCAATTGCTCAGACAATTTCTGGTCTAAATATTTGAAATTTTACATAAAGGGTATTCAGAGATTGGGCAAGCTTTTTCATCAGATTGGGTCGAAAATTTTTAGTTACCAATATATAAATGTATGTATGTATGTATGTATGTTTGCATGTTTGCCTTAAACTCTCAATAGAGGCGACGGATTTTACCAAGATAAGTATCGTTTTAAAGTTCGAACTTTCATACGACAAATATCGAAAAAAAATTTGTTGCTCAACATACACATCCAAACACCCGGACAACGCCGGACTGCAATGTTAGTATATATATATATATATATATATATATATATATATATATATATATATATATATATATATATATATACATATATATATATATATATATATATAATAAAATATATGTATACAAGACACACACATATACGTTCGTTATATACGCAAGGTACACATATATACGTTTGTTAAAACCCCGCCTATCCAACAGTGCTTAATTTTATATATGCAGAAGTAACCAGTTTAAAAGAAAGCATCATCTTCAATTAAAGCACGACGCAGTTTAAAAGCTGCTATTTTTTTTTCTAGATATTTATTAAAACGTACCTGTTTTTCAATTCCAGTAGAACCCTGGGATACGGCATTTAAAATTAGTTACAAAATACGGTACAGTATATAGCGCACATGTATATACATAACACTGTAAGGCGGGGCAAATACCGTAACCAGGGGCTGGAAAAACAATAACAAATAAATAGACATTCATTATAGACTGAGTGTTTAGAAAAGAGGGCATAAAGTACCACATTTGCTATTGAAATATAGTAAGCTGAAAAAAAAAACGTATTCTAAGGTATACCGGGGTTCTACTGTAACAGTTTACACTTATTTGTTTAGAACAGGAATAGGTGTGTGTGTAATTGGTATCGAATAATGGAATCGCCTACGCTGAGTTGGAATCCTATCGGATCCATGAAGATCACACATGTAATATAAAATATACAAATGTTTTTATATGCTTCCTTGCAAGTCATTTAAGCATAACTTGTTAAAAATGAAAGGCCACAGTTATCATATCTTTTTTTTTCTTTTATTTCCAAGTTTCAACTCATATACGCCATATTCAGAGATTTAATGGTTATATCAGGAAAGTCTTTTTTTGTATTTAGTCATTTTCTTATAATTTTTCTGTTATAAAACTATCAATAAGAAATCTTACATTGTCATTAACTAATATGAATATAAGGCCTTTATATAAGTCTGAGCTTATTAAATACACAATATTCAGTTGGTTTATTTAAATAAAGTCTGCAACTCAGCAATTTCTCTAATATGTTCTTGTTGTTAGTCACTGAATTATTGCGTTTATCATCATGATGCCTCCGTTACGTAGAAAGGAAGTAGATACTCCTTATAATGGTAGCTGTGAGGGTAATTGCGAGGCAAGTGTTGCGCAATCTACAGCCACGCCTCTCCTGGATCGGCACTGCTTGTGTCCTGTCGCAAGGAGATCTTCTAGACGAATAAAAACAATGCCAGGATAAATATAGAGCCCATACAGTAGGTGTGATCGACTGTGAAAAGTACATCTTGTCATTTTAAATCCGTAAACTAAACACAACGCTCTTTTTTCCCGACTTTTTTTATACAGGCTTTTAAAGTTGTCGTAGATTCTTGAAAGTGCAGTATGTTTTTGCTATAGATGTTATGAAATGATTGCCCAATTCTTATGCGTTCAGGCTCAAACGAACAGCTACAGACAGAATTTGAACACACCCTACTAAAGCCTGATTGTCACGGCTGGTGAATTTAAAAAATACAATCCACTTCAGAAGAGATGATATGCAATAAAATTCTGTTTTAAATTTGAGAAACTGCCACAAAAACGTATGGAATGCTTCAGACTACTTTGAAACCATCTTTCATGAATCAATCATCAGTTTTTGAGTTGCATAAGTTATTCAAGGCAGGGGGTATCTGAAAGGTGATGAGAGGTGTGGGAGGAGTAATGAAGTCAGAATACCAGAGTTGATTGGCCAAATAAAGAATTTCATTGATGAGAACCGTTGGGTCTCTATAGAGACGATAAGTCCACAGTTTGATGTCAGTGTGGGAACTGTACAAACAATTATTCAGGAGGAACTGAAGATGCGGGAGATTTATGCGAAGTGTGTCCCAAGAGTGTTCTATCTTTGTCACAGAATATTTCACCAAGATGGGCATCAACACAGTCCCTCACAATCCCTATAGTCCAGAGCTTATTTTCTGGAACTTTTTGTGATTCTTCAAGCTCAAGGGAAACCTTAGAAGCTGTACTTATGACGAAGGTCATTGACACGCTCACACAAGAAAACTTCCATGGAGCCTTCTAGAAGCTTTTGAAACAAGTGCATTGCAGACGGAGGAGATTACTTCGAAGGAGACTAGAGTTTTGCTTGGTTTGGTTGGTTGTTTTTGTTTTACGACATATCAACCCTTTTAAGGTTATTTAATGCCGAATCCAAAGAAAAAAACGTTTAATAGAATATATATTTTTTTTTTTCAAGCCGGTTTCTATTTAATCCATAGTTGGGACTCTCACATGTACTCCCACTCCGGTTTAGAGTGGACCTGGGAGCAATGGCAATTAAAGAGTGACTCCATACTCCCCAAAGCCCGCAAGCTGGGGCCTCACCACTCGATATAGTTTAAGGTCATATCCAGGACCAGACTAGAGTGTAATGTGTTTACTATCAATAAAAATAACAATACGAAAAAAAAAAGGTCTGGAAACTTATTTAAAGCACCTCGTAAGTAGAATCGATCTCGCTTTCTTGTCATCCTCCCATTACAGCATGTCCTGTAATCATTCTAGGCAGTTAAATTCTAATAGAATTTTCCATCTCTCTAAATGTATACCAACACAAAACTACTATGCAAAAATACTGTTTATTTACATTTATTTTTCTCACTCGCATCTGATCTGGCTACAATCTATACCTTCAAAAACTAAAAAAAAACAAAAAAACAATATGATTTCCATGAACAAATGCTAGCAAGTTCTGTGTATATAATGTCGAATAAGCCTAATCCGCATAAATGGTTAACGTGTTGCCATTTGTTTCTTTTATTAGTTCTAAGAACAAACGTGGTTTCATGTTTTCTTTTTCTTGTTCTGTATTTTCGTTAGTTGGATGGTGTCAAGTGCTTTGCATTTTGTCGCCTAGCAGAATTGGAAAGAAAACAAAGACGGTTCACAAGGTCCAGATTGGATTGTTTCAGTCATGTCTCGTTGGTAAAAGATAATGTTTACCTCGCCGTCGGTTTCTAGTTAACTCCAATATCAAGAAAGAAATAAAACAAAAAAGAAGAAGCAATAGAAATAAGTAGCACAAATACAAGTGAAAATAATACAAGAATAATATTCAATAAAGCTTATATTTCCATAGCGCGGCTACGTTTAAAGGATACGAGGTAGGAGGGGTGTTGTAACGAAGAAAAAAAAGAAAAACTCTATAGATTAACTCTACAAAACCTATTCAAAGCGAACAAAAATAGGAAACTATGTCTTTTTAAAAATTTAGTATTGTTTTGCCGACCAGATTATGTTTGTTTTGTTTTTTTTTTTTACATTTTTTTTGTTTTGTTTCGATGTCAAATTAAGATATTTCACGTTTTCGATATGAATGCAACCACCACCCTTTCAATAGCAAAAGAACATGTCTTTGAATGAAATAGTGGACAACATAATCCACACAAAATATGGTAATAATATCTTTACTTATACGATTACTACTGCTACTACTGCTTCTGCTAATAATAATAATAATAATAATAATAATAATAATAATAATAATAATAATAATAATCAATTTTCTGGCATTAGACATGAAATGCTCGGAAAAGAATAGAAACGCAACAGAGCGCGGACGCGTGTATGCAAATGCATGCGAAATGACGTCACTGGTAACGAAAAAGACTATTAAAAAGGAGAAAGCGGACGTTAGAGAAGTCGATTCCCTTAGAGACGTGAATGACCTTCGAAATCACATTAGAGATGTTGATGATGTCAGAGATTACATTGGAGACGTGGATGAGGTTCGAGAGAACGTTAAAGACATGGTTGACGTCACAGCCGTAACAAGAAGTCACGCTTGGCGGGAGAATGTGGAAATAAATATCGTATTACAGCGCGAGAAAGCGAGTTGAAGTTCCTATTCTTTGTCTACTATGCGACTGAAGCAACAACATATTGGGTAAAATTGCAGGAAGACGAAGATAGAAAGAACAGATAAACTCCAAGTGAAGGGTAGAGAGAGTACTGAAACCTTAAGGGAATTTATTGTCAATAAAATTTTATCGTTGTTATCGGGAAATTTATGGGAAACGACGGTCGTAATAAAGCAAAATTATTTAAATCGGTTGTCGAGAAAAATGGAGAGTGCTGAAAATCTGTGGACGCTTGTTGAAACTTGGAATCCAGGAAACACCACTGGTTATTGTTAGTGACAAGCACGTCCGAGAGCATGTTTGAGAGGCCAGAGGCTCGTGAGAAGGAGCAAGATCATTGTTTAATCGGTAAAGTACCCGGAAATAAATATCGTTGTTACACAAAAAAGAGTCGAGTTATCACTTGTCCTATGTTCCTTGCGACGTATTCTGCGACAACTTGTTGGGTCTACGTGTGTAAACGTGTGTAACATAACAGTTTCAAAGACAAATGTGGTATAAAATAAAATACGCATCTAGTGCGCTTGAAAGCCAAATCACAGCGTAATATTAGGAAAATAAACAAATACTTTACTTGTTTGAAATTTATTACATAAACATATTTCGGAACTAAACTCCATCCTCAGTATGTTTTTTTTTCTTTTATTCTTTTCTTCTTTTTTGCCATGTTGTAAAGTTGGAGAAAGAAAAGTCTGTTTGTAAAGAGCCGCGCGTTGTGTCTCGGCGGTTGTATTTTGAAATGTTGCAACACTGCGTAGGCAACGCAAGAATAACGTCAAGGGTATGCGTTCCATTTAGAAACGTTGATTTAATTTGAATTAAATAAAATACGCATCAAAATAACAATTGTGGTATGTTATGTCTTCTTTCTATAAACACTCATAAACAGTATTATAAAATGAGTAATCCATGGAAAAGGTGGTGTAATAGCCTATGAAAAGGGAGCCTTCGGGTCACCTTCGACTACTTTCGGTAAATCTGTTTTATATTAGTTATTTGATTCGAACACACAACGCCCATCGTTAGGTTTGTTCATGTTATCGCATAGCAAGCATTTTTGTATAATTTAATACCAAAGCCGAGATACATATTATATGTAATTGACTGAACACCAGTAACGTTTTGTTCGTGATAGAGGGAAAAGTAATGGTTCATTACTTTCATTGTTATTTCTGTGTGATTCAACACCATGGATCCGATAGGATTCCAACTCAGCATAGGCGATTCCATTATTCAATACCAATTACACACACACCTATTCCTATTCTAAACAAATAAGTGTAAACTGATACAGTAGATCCCGGGATATGGCGGCCTTAGAATATGTTTTTTTTTTTTGTTGTTTTTTTTTCAGAGAGCATAAAGAGAGCATAAAGTACCACATTTGTCATTGAAATATATTTCAATGACAAATGTGGTACTTTATGCTCTCTTTTCTTAGCACTCAGTCTATAATGAATGTCTATTAATTTGTTATTGTTTTTCCAGCCCCTGGTTACGGTATTTGCCCCGCCTTACAGTTTTACATGTGCGTTATATACTGTATTTTGCTACTAATTTTAAATGCCGTATCCCAGGGTTCTACTGAAATTGAAAAACAGGTGCGTTTTAATAAATATATAGAAAAAAAAATAGCAGCTTTTAAACTGCGTCGTGCTTTAATTGAAGATGATGCTTTCTTTTAAACTGGTTACTTCTGCATATATAAAATTAAGCATTGTTGGATAGGCGGGGTTTTAACAAATATATATGTGTACCTTGCGTATATAACGAACGTATATGTGTGTGTCATGTATACGAATATATATATATATATATATATTCGATTACCTTAGAGACCTTAAAGAGATATTGATGACGTCAGAGATTGCATTAGAGACGTGGACGAGGTTCGAGTGCACGTTAAAGACGTGTGCGACGCTCTGGAGCACGTTGCTAGAGGGAAATCTCTCTCTCTCTCTCTCTCTCTCTCTCTCTAAATAAATAAATAAATAAATAAATAAATGTGTGAGTGTATGCGCGTAAGTATACAGTCCTGTTTCGTTGTATCACAACTCATCAGTGCCGCTAGACTAGGATCTCTCCCAAGCCAAGGATTGAACCTAGAACCGTTGTGTTGACAGTCGGCAGTTCTTCCCCTCGACCATGGAATCGACGCCCGTAAATAACTCGTCGGAACGGGTGTATAAATATATGATGACTATAATGAGTCTCTATTAATTTATGATGAACGTTCTGACATGTTATTCGTCTAGTGTATCGCTATTGTCTATTGATACGCAGATACATATTATTAACAGTTTAAAACATTGTTGTCGCTTGGAACATCAGCAAAAAATACGTTCCTCGAGACTTCCTTTCATGCCTCTCTTCAATGTGTCCTGAAATTAAAGGTGCTTCTCTCCGAAAGTTAAAACGTTCAGGTTGGAATTATATTTTGACATAATCAATCATTTATTCCTTGCTGAGTTCTTTTTTCAGTGTTGGTACGCGTTGTGTAAGATTACATTTTCCGAAGTCGCTCCCTTCTGACTTCCATGGACGTCCTGTCCAAAAACCCTGCCCGTCTGATAAACCGTTGCATATCGACATGATCTTCCTCGTAACTAAAACTCTCCGTCGCAAAATCTATCTTTTCAATTACCTCATCACTACACATAGCCTAACTATCTTTGCTGGGTTTTGATCATGTACTGTTATTTATGTTACGCCTAGCGTCTGAAGTGCTAAATATTTTTGCTTTCGATTCTAGCTGAAGTTCAAGTCTTTTTTTTTTACTTTTGAAATCAGTACTATGTGTTAGGTACAATATAATATTCAATAGAGAATTGGCTCTGTAATAATAATTACGAAATCTGAAATAATTAAAATATATTTCAGCGTATTTTTCAACCGGACAAGGCAACCCCTTCTCCACTAGTATGTTATACAATTTTAACTGAACCAGCGCACATACGCGGGATAAACTCCTAAACTAATGAACTTATAGTTATGAATTATGGGACACATATTCTAAGCAACGCGCTGACTATTATATGCGCATTATTTTTAGTAAACTTCAACTCTTAGGTGGGTGGTGTATTCAAATCGCAGCCTACCCTCCAGAAATCAACATAAGCGAGATGCAATTTCCTACGAAATAAATAGCGTTTGAATGCATACGCTGTCAAAAATAAATTAAGTTTCGTCATTTACGGGATGGCTAGAGTACACGTGCCTCTTATATATCTCGAAGCAGAAGTGAGGTTGGTGATTGCGCCACCCTTACTTATCAATTATACATGCAGCCTCCGTTACAAGTGGTACGTATTGTTTCTCAAAACCGACCGGAGATCGTGTGTTGTTTGCATATCCCTAAAGTACGACATAATCAAATTGGTACACCGATCGCCGAAGTAGGTATTTATTTGCTTCCCCACGTAAGCAAAATGTGACACAAGGTCGGCTTTATGTGAGGTGAAGGGGGAGGGAGGGGAAGGGGATGGTACATATAGGGTTGCCCCTACATGTACCAATAACCAATTGCCACAAGGACAATGGTCGCAAAGTACAACATCTGCCGGAACAGATACTACACTTTGCTCCTAGCAAATGTGCTAATCGCCGAAGTAAAGCAACTTTTAGCATGGCCAAGACCAGATGGATCTCTATTTAGGAATACAATGCGCTGTATGTAGAAGGGCGTCGACACCTCCCTGCAAAATCTGCCGAAATATAACGTCGTTATCTCTCTTGGCGAATCCATACAAGCGATTAGGGAGATATTGTGAATTTGATATTCCCATGAAACTTCCTCGTTCAGAGTAAACTCGTTCAATCCATTATTGAGTTAGTGTTGCTTCGGTATATAACTCTAAGTAGGAGATACGAACAAAATACTATACATGACTGCTTTGCTCGTCTTTCGAGTAAATATTAAGAAAAAAACTCTATAAATAATCAGGTATTAGAAAGAAACATCTATAAATAAATAGATATTACGAGGAAACGACTATAAATCATATTACGAAGAAACATCTATAAATATTACGAAGAAATATCTATAAATAAATAAATATTATAAAGAAATATCTATAAATAAATAAATATTATAAAGAAATATCTATAAATAAGTAAATATTAGGAAGAAACATAAATAAATAAATAAATATTACGAAAAAACATCTATAAATAAATTAATATTACGAAGAAACATCTATAAATGAGTAAATTTTACGAAGAAACGTCTATAAATAAAATTACGAAGATACATATATAAATAAATATTACGAAACAAATCTACAAATAATTATTAAAAAGAAACATCTATAAATAATATTACGAAGAAACATCAATAAATAAATATTACGAAGAAACATCAATAAATGGGTAAACTTTACGAAGAAACGCTTATAAATAATACTACGAAAAAACGCATAAAAATGCGTAGATATTACGCAGAAATTATCTAAAAATACGTAGATATTACGCAGAAATAATCTATAAATAATTAAATATTACGAAGAGACGTCTATAAATAAGTAAATATTACGAAACAACGTCAATAAATGAATATTTAGAAAAAAAAAACGTCTATGAATTAATCCACAGAGGCAGATTCCTTATTGTTATTTTATCTGCACATCTTCAACAGAGTAGGTTTTTTTAATAAAGGAATGGCGTAGATTCTTGTTCATTGTGTCAGTTAATTGTTTTCTATTATTTCTCATGGGCTTATTTGGCCTTTTTGTGCCACCTGATGATGACACAGTCGCCTTTCAGAAGATCCGATTCGTATTTTATGAGAATTACTGTGTTTTCACTTGCACAAGGGAAAAATGGAAGCCGTCTTGCTCTATTGTAGAACAAGTAACAATGGAGCAGTCTTATTCTATCGCGACTGGAATGACAAATTTGTTGACAAATCTTTTCTTCACATCTATTATTTATTTTAGGGATTGGATTTCAACCTTACACTTTCATTCTTCCCACATATTATATTTGCTTTTCTTGCATTCTTTTTTTTTTCTATTTGTTTCTGCCTTCTCCGTCTCATTGCCACCCCTTTTCACTCGTATGTTTTCATCGTGCGTGTATTATTATATATTCTGATTCTATTTTATTATTTTATTTATTGTTTTTTTTTACTTTTTTTTCTTTTTATGTTAACCTGTTGTTATATACTTGGTATTCACAGCTCGTCAAAAACCAATTCAGAACACAGAGATAAAGAACAATAAAACAGAATTGCACCTGGCGAAACGATTACTCTGCTATTGAAAATATTGTCTATCAGTCTGCACAGAAAAGTATTTTAGCGCATTCTTAAAAGAATTCACTTTATTTCTAGCCCGGAAACTTTGTTTTTATTTAGTATATATATATATTTTTTTTTTTTGCAGATTTATGGAACTCCTAACACATTAGTACAGTTCTGACTCTCACGCACCGATTCCCACATTCCCAATTAATACTATTTACATTTTATACTTCACTAGCTGGGTGACACGACGTTGCCCGGGATTCAATGATGATCAACGAATGTTTCACACTCCCATCTTTTTATTGTCACCGAAATCCATGAAATAGCCCATTTTTCATTCAAATCGATTGCTTATTTGCTCTAATTGGGAATCGATCGTGATCCACCTGGAGGAAAAACATGACGTCTTTGGTGTTGCACCCATTGCTAAACCGGAAGTGCTGAAGATTTAAATTAAGGCTAATTAGTCGAAAAGAGGGGATGACTTTCGAAAATATCGGCGAAAAAGCGACCCCTCTCTGTAGAAAAGTACCTTGTTAAGGTGTAAGGAATTAATGTTTTTAGCCAATTTTTCGATATTTGTCCTCGAAAGAGTCGACCTTTAAAACGATACTGATATCGTGAAAATCTGTCGCCTCTGTCGAATGTTTTAGGCATACATACATACATACATACATACATACATACATACATACATACATACATATTTAAACAGCCAGGTGATATTTATATATTAGACTAGTTTGGGTGCCCGAGATTTTGGATGTATGTGTTGAGAAAAAAAATGGTAATAGGCAGACAGGTTAGAACCCGTATCGCGAAGGATGAAAAGAACGTAAAAAAAGGTGACATGTTTGCTGTTGCTAAACCGGAAGTGACGAATGTTTAAATTAAGGCTAGTCAATCGAATAGGAGGGATGATTTTCGAAAATTTCGACGAAAAAAGCGACCCCTCCCTGTAGAAACTGCCCAGTTAAGGGTGAATGGATTAATGTTCTTAGTCAATTTTTCGATATTTTTCGTCCGAAGAGTCGGTTTTCAAAACGATATCGATCTCGTGAAAATCCGTCATCTCTGTTGAAAGTTTTAGGCAGACATACATACATACATACATTTAAACAGACGGATGCGATTTATATTATAGCCTGGGTGCCCGGCGTTGCCCGGGTGTTTGGAGGTGTGTGTGGAGCAAAAAAAAAAAGCAACGTAGGCTCGACCCCGTACCGCGAAAGAAGAAAAGAATATGTAAAAAAAAATTGTTTTAAAGTGACGTTTTTGCTTTTGGGTTCATCGCCAAACCGTAAGTGATGTAGGTTTAAATTAAGTGGAGACAATTGAAAAGAGGGGATGACTTTCAAAAATATTGGCGAAAAAACAACCTACAGTTGAGGGTAAAGGGGTTAATGATTTGGGCCAATTTTTCGATATTTGTCGTCTGAACGGTCGAGCTTAAAAATGATCCTGATCTTGTGAAAATCCGTTTCCTCTGTCCCAAGTTTTAGACCTACATACATACATGCATACATACATACATACTAAAATTTAAACAGGAAGGTGAGATTGATATTATAGAAAATGGCTTGTGTTAAAGTTAATAATAAAAAAGGAAGCCACATTCCTCATTTGTGCTATAAATATAAACATTCATTTCGAACGCGTTCTTGTCATATCAAAGAACCTAATGTTGATCTTATATGTCTGGCATTACTGGTTGTGCGGTGATTATATCTTGAATTTAAGTTTAAAATAAAAAAAATCAAATATCATGTTTCAGTTGTTATTTAAACAAAAACATTCATTTTGAACGCGCACTTATCATATCAAAGAACCCACTGTTGATTTTATATGTTGAGCCTTTAGGCTTGTGTGGCAAGAAAATTTCTCAAATGACCTTGCAGTGTGAGGCTGTGTAAGATGTTAACTTTGGTAAAAATCGACTGTTCCTTCTTTCGTCGGATTATTTCGATTATCATTTATCGATACTTATTGAAGACATTCCAACACAAACCCTATCTAAGAACATTGCCAGGCACATAATGTACCTTCGTGTGAAATTTCATAAAAATCGTCCCAGCCGTTTAAGAGTCCATATGGACCGAACTCATTGATATAAATATACAGACACACAGACAAAAGTTCTTTTATATAATAGTAAAGATAAATGTAAGCAGTCGAGTCAATTTAGCTTCATGTGCATCATGAGCATGTTGCTTGAGTCCGTCATAAATTTGTCATCCACCTCAACAAAAACAACTTATTCAGCGACATGCAATATGACGTTTTTAGAGATCAACAGCTGACCTGCTAACGGTAAGATCATACAGGATCAGTTATTCTATTGACGATGAATTAGTTTCTAGAGCAAAATCCCTTGACATATCTAAGGTATGTGATAGAGTCTGGCACAAAGGTATACTTCTTAAGATTTCCAGCTACGAAATAGTTGTACACGTCTACTCGACCATGACATCCTTTCTCTCTGAAAGGTCTATTAAAGTAGTCGTTATGGGCGAAAATCTGAAACTCACTGTATTAACGCTGGTGTGCCTCAGGTATTCATCGTTGGTCTAATACTCTTCTTGGTCTCTCTATCAACGATCTTTCAAACTACATTTTTTGTTCATTCGTCGATATTTATGCAAAGGATACTTCGATCTATGACAACACTACAAAGTTCAACAAGAATCAGAATCTTTTGGGTCTTCTCTCTTCCAACCTGGAGCGTGCGGTACAATGGTTAATTTTAATGCATCAAAAAATAACTGCTATCTTTTAACCACCAACTTTACATCAGTTGAAAGGAATGGCTCTCATCTTGAAGAAGAACGATACTTCGACAAACTCTTAGAACTGACTTTTATCTTTGACCTAAAATTAACGACATACACTAGATCCGTTCCAAAATCACTACAGAAATGATGAGATCGTCTTATCGCTTCGGTATGTCACACCAGACGCAATATTGTATGCAAGAGTCAAATACGCTTTAAGATGGAGGGCTGTGTTTACATATGGGATAGAGTTTCTAAGAGTATCCTTTCCTGCTTTGACAGGGTGCAAAACTGTACCATCCTCTTAAATAATTTTCCCTACCTAAGTTCCATTATAACCATGTTGTCTCACTATCTACCTAATATTTAATACTTATCCTAGAGTGGTTTCCGGCCCTTGACAAGAGGTGACCTCCCTAGTAAAAAAACAAAAAAAAATGTGAAACTTTAATATATTGTAAGAGTCTCAAATATTATACTTCGGATTTTTTTTTTACTATAACAATCTCAGATATAATAAAGGGTCTCCGCAAAAGATGTATACACACTCCTAAACTGTCTTTGCACTTCAACAGCGTTTTAATGCTTCAAGTAGCATTTTCGAATGATTTTTTTCTTCAAAGATTAGCCTGGCTGCCATCATTAAGATAGATGAGTTTAATCTGCGAATAAAAGACAAACATCTAGTTTAAAATTATTTCAAGTGCGTATAAATCGTTTTAAGACACCCTGTATTTCATTTTTTTTTTGTAATTAGGGGTGAATATTTAGATTATTTGAATTATCTTTTTCTCAACTTTGGTGTTATTCTCACAAAATTTCAGCCGATGTAATGTTCGAATTTCTGCAAGTGCGTATTGTCAAGCTGTTGACTATGTACAGAATTCTGAACAGAACCAGATATTTAATCAATATGGGTAGATTGCTCCTGTCCTATCAGTCATTATCTGATAGTCATCTTAAAAAAATGGTAATTGTATTGTTAGTAATGTCCGAATTGAGAATTTAACCTTCAGCCTTAAAAGATTAGCCTATAAGTGGTTATAGTTAGCACTTTAGCCGTTGTGCCCCGTGTCCTTGGGACACTCCAGATAAGAACACTAGTACAATTCAAATAGTACACAACGAATTCAAATTGTATACAACGTTAAAGCATTATTTCAGCTTGATACTCAGAGAAAATACTAACAAATTTACTAAAACATTAATTGACTATGTATAAAGTAAAAAAAAACTGTAAATGTTCACGCTCCTGGTGCATTTTAAAATACGTGTTTTATAACTTGTCAGCGTGTGTTTTAATGAGATTGCGTCTAGTACGAATGTCGTTTTAACAGTAAAACCTCATATTTTTTAATTTAAAATGTGATACCATTTTAATATGTGATCTTTTGTGATATAGAATTTATTTTTCCGCAATAGTCACCACCATTTTCAATGCACTTTGCCAGCGATGAATTCGTACGCTTCTCCGTACGGGGGGGGGGCGTTCCGAAAGTAAAGCCTTCTATTTTTAACTCAAATGTCCAAGAGTTACGAAAACGGAGGTGATACCATTAAAACAAGCGACTTGTTGTACTCCAGAATTTTTTCGACACTACACTGTTGCCAGGAATTGAATGACGTATATCTTCTTTTGATGCAAGTCTATGACAACAGTTGCTTTCTTAGAGTCTCGCATCATCAATCTCTGCAGCTGAAAGATGAAAATTTCAGGTCCCTAATGCATAATTTCAGTCTTCCTTACAAGGAAATTTGCAGTACTTTCTGGCCCATTTGTGGTTAATACACATAATAGGAGGTATTACTTCTGGAACGTATCTTGTATTTTCAGATTGACTAAAATATTTATCCAATCGGTCAATTTAGAGAAAAATTACCTGAACTCTTCACAGTATTCTCTTCGTATGACCTTGCATAACAGTTTAATAGTTTTTAAATGGTTAGAGTAGTAAAATAGACTTCTCTTTATTTGGCCGACCAGCATGTATAAATACGTTTGAAGCGAAACCGGTATTATATATAACACGACCCACAATTTTCGCCAAATGGTGTTTCAGGATTGCTCTTCAACAATACTAGTTGTCGTACTAAGATACTGGTGTTAACAAATCAGTTTTTTTAAGATACTGGCTTCCTAACATAAAATACACTAAACATCTTTGTCTTTGCAAAACTCAAAGTCAAAACACAAGTAAATTTTTGTTCATCATACTAGATAAATTCTGGTACTGGAACCAGTAAGACCAAGCGATCATGAAAAAAAATACTATGACATATTTAAATGGTCGAGTGTGGTTAGGAAAATGAATTTCGCAACTTCTTTACTATCACAGTGATTGAGATGTAACAAAGAACTTTAATAGAATATTCGCATATCTATGTATCATATATAGAGATAAAAATTACTAGCAGGGGTCGCCCGGCTTTGCTTGGTCGTAAAATACGCGTAAATATGATATTTTAATTTGTCCAGATTTCGTATATATTATCATAGATTCATGATTTCAAAAGTAAAATACGTACTTGGGTACATTCAGCTAGTATTGAGATCGAAAGCAAAACTGTAGCATTCAAAGCTGGTGACGTTACCACTGCACCAATGTGACACGCACATATACTGATTAAAATAAAATAAGATGAATGTACAAAATGTATAATGATTTTTATTTTCAATTTTAACCCTCTTTTGACTCCTTCAAATCTACTTTAAGCAGCTAAAAACCCATGAAAGAACGGTCCCTAAAAATTCGATCATTTTAGACCCCTAGTACGGATGTGTGATTTTTAGTTTCGGAGAAATAGAGTTTGAAAATATGGTGATAGACGGACAGACGTATAACCTTTTATATGTTAAAAATCCACTTTGTTTCTTTTTTTACTTCCGTTGAAGTTCTAAGGAGTCAAGGAGCTGTTGTTACAAAGAAAAAGAAAAGAGTACACAAAACCTCGGCTCACTGCAGCGTGCCCGGTCGGTCGGTCGGTCGGTCGGTCGGTCGGTACTTTCCGTAGACTCGTTTTCACCTCTGTCCCATTTTCTCCAGTGGCCTGTTTTTATAAAAGACAAAGTCCTCCAAATTTGCATATTTGCAAATGTGCACGAGAGCACACGAGATTCTGCGAGACTGCATTGTTATATAAGGCCGCAAGCGCCATCTAGGACCCTTTTCAGCATCATGACGCTGCGTCGACAAAGCACACACCGAGACCATTTAAGAGGTAAGCCTGCGTACTCACAATTTTCGCCACATGAGCTTATGTCTAGGAGCTAACACTAATTTAGGCTCCTTGATTGAAATGTATCACGTAACATAAGATGGCAACAAAGTAAATATTTCCTATAAATGTTAACTAGGATAAATTTGCACTCCTAATCAACCATTGGCATCATAGTGATTTCGTGACTTGTTATACTTTTAAATGTTTTTTTTTTATTGTACGTTTTAGTACATTACGCTATGACATTTTTTTTAATTCAATAAATAATCGAGCAGTAATCAATACCAAAACAATGTAAATCATGGGGGCAAGAACCATGCAAGCATGAACAGTTGTTGCACATAGTTCTATTAATATAAACATTAGGTTTTGTAACTAAAAACATAAATCTGTTTCTCATATATGTAATGCTCGTTGGTAACAGATGAAAAACAACGCGAAACACGAACCCGCCCCTGAACAATTAAGAGCACAGTGTACAACCTCAGAAACACAAACACACACACACACACACACACACGCACACAAATAATAAAAATAAATGAAAATCAAGAAGAAATGGAGACATTGTAACCTATCGTTTACATTGTACTTTTTTTGTAGTTGTTCCCGCGTCTTATGTAAATGCATGCTGGGATTTTGGGCATAAAATGGTTCGCATATGAAAGTTTGTTTATGGAGAAAAACAATCCTACTGTACAATGAGCCGTCAGACATTTGGGTCATTTAAAAGAGTTTCGCTAAGTGACCGTGACACATTGCGATACTACTACTACTACTGCTACTACTACTACTACTACCACCTCGGCTACCACTACTACAGTACCCGCAGATAAGCATATTAACCCAATTTATTTTCTAATGTACTAACCAGTAAAAGTATACTAGTACTAGATTAGTGCCTCCGTGCGCCTATGTTCTCGCTCGCCATTTCTCTACTAAAATATTTATAGAAAATCATAGAAGTTAATTTTTCATGTATAACATAATTATCATTTCGGATGCTCAAAAAAAGAAAGAGAATAAAAAGCGTCGGCCCTGTCGGTGGGGCATTAGAATACGCCGACTGCCCCCCCCCCCTTGCAGAGGGTAAAAGTCCCTCAATGGGGGTCCTGGATATGACCTTAAACTATAATCCAATGGTGAGGCTCCAGCTTGTGGGCTTTGGGGAGTGTGGAGCAACCCTTTAATTATCATTGCTCCCAGGTCCACTCTGACCCGGTAGTGGTAGTACCTGTTAGGGTCCCAACTATGGGTTAAATAGAAACCGACGTGAACACAACAAATATATTCTATTAAAAAAAAAAATTCTTCAAAATCTTTGGATCCGGCATTAAATAACCCGAAAATGGTTGATATGCCGTAAAACAACCAACCAACCAACCAAAAAAGCGTCGTTAACTCTTTATTATAAGGTTGGAGAGATCTTTCCCAATTTATTTAAGACGGTGGGATTGTTTCATTGTTATTTGATTTGTCGCCTCCCCTACTTATTTGAAATTGTCACGTCCGGGACTTGGAAGAAGATATGTATTTTACTTGCTAATTTCAGCATAATACGATAAAAAAACAAGTTATTTTAACGTACATACATTTGATCGGGAGATCCTATTTATTAAAAATGAGGATAGTTGTTAACATACTACGAACATTAAATTAGTATATGGATACGTTAATTTGATGTTCATAATACGGTATAACTAGGGCTATGACAACAGCATATTATTTTCATTGTTTTGGCTCTCGAGAGTGTATCTGTTGATATCCTATATGCTTTTAGATAGTGATATGGTTCTCGGTTGATTAACTATATCTAACTTTGTCGATTATATACCCGAAGGTAAAAACAATGAAAAGAATCTGCTGTTTTCATAGGCCTAATTATATCTTTTATACTCCTTTTTAAAAAATAGGATCTCCGATCGCCGAAGACGCAGTGTAAAAAGATTAAATATTAAGGGCAGTATATGTTCCGCCTAAAAATGGTATAATTATATCGTGGGGTTTCCGTTCGCGCCGAGAGACCAGACAATATAAATATGTCACAGTCTTCTCTAAAGATATTAGAGATTAGTCGTATTAACCAGTTATATTCTGACACTACATTAACCAGTTCACTGAGATAAATACTTTTACAGTTTTAACAAAAGGGCTACAACAATATCTTGGGGTCTCCATTCATGTTGAATGCCCAGCAGCAATATCTTACAAAAGAAAGATGACGCTGTGGAATTTCCACAGGTCCCGCTAGTAATTATAAACAGGATATTAATTAGTTATGAAAGCAACAGTGAACCGATATATTTTTTTGCACATTTAAATGTGCTAAACATAACGGGTTAATTTACAGTAAATACATACACCTCTTGTTTGCTATGCTAGTTTCTTAGAGAGATTATAACCGGATTACTTGGTATGAATATAAATTATTATAGACTGATATAATAATATTTTATTAAAATATACATACTGAAGACGTTCCTAAAGTAATGCCTCTTATATTTTATTCCCCCCCCGAGTAGATCAAGGGGGATTGCACAATGCACATTGTATTTTTCTGATGACTGAATTATGTGTTCAAAACCTAAAAGTTTCATCTCCCTGTTCCAGGTATTGACGGTTTGAGAATTTAAGAATGCAACCTCTGTCATGGATGTGCGTCAGAAGCAGAAATGTGTCATTGAATTTTTCCATACAGTAAAAATTGAACCGATTAACATTCACCGTAACCTGTTGAAGGTTTACGGAGCATATGCATTTGATATCACCTCAGATAGGAGATGGGTCCGCCGATTCCACACACACACACACACACACACACACACACACACACATATATATATAGTTTGTTTATTAAACAAACAATATACCAACTCTGACCTGTATCGAGCACTCTCTAATAATCGCCATTATATGCACACACACAAACACACACACACACACACACACACATATATATATATATATATATATATATAGTTTGTTTATTAAACAAAGAATATACCAACTCTGACCTGTATCGAGCACTCTCTAATAATCGCCATTATATGCACACACACATACACACACACACACACACACACACACATATATATATATATGGTTTGTTTATTAAACAAAAAATATACCAACTCTGACCTGTATCGAGCACTCTCTAATAATCGCCATTATATGCACACACACACACACACACACATACACACACACACATACATATATATATATATATTCAAGCAAAGATTAGTAAATGCAACGGAAATACTTTGCTTTGTGATTCTTTTTTTTTTTTTTCGATTTTCCGTATAATCTTTTTTATATCAAAATCGAAAATATTAATGCAGTTTCCATAATTGTCATTGTCACGAGCGCTTTCGATTCGTCCACGAATCATCTCTAGGTGTTGAGGCAGTAAAAGTGGGAAGGAGCGAAGCTGGAAATTGAAAAGTGAAATGTAAAATATACATTAAAACGTGTTTGGTGATGGTAAGTTAAGATATATATATATATATATATATATATATATATATATATATATATATATATATATAAAGCCTTACTGATAAGCTGTGAAACAGCGAAACAGTAACGTATGTTGATGACTACATACATATATATATATATATGTATGTATATATATATATATGTATATATATATAGTCATCAACATACGTTACTGTTTCGCTGTTTCACAGCTTATCAGTAAGGCTAGACACGCAACTAACCAGTATTGAAAATTGATCGGCCAAACGACAACCTAAGATAGGGATCATTATATATATATAGGGATCATTATATATATAATATATATATATATATATACAGGGTGACCCCCAAAAAACAGAGGACAGTCAATTGTTTTTCTGAGCATTTTACAGTCAACGGAGAAAAAAAGGCCAAAGACCCTTGTGTTTTGATGCGATGTTTTGAATATAATAAACTAGTTATGACTACAGTTTCATTTAATTCTGAAAAACTACTTATAAACCTGGCCAAATTAGGTTTTGGGCCCGTTTTTTTTTTTGATCACCACACACACACACACACACATATATATATATATATATATATATATATATATATATATATATATATATATATATATATATATATATATAAAGCACTTGTCTGTATGTCAGTTCTTTTCCTATGTACTCAAAACTGGTCAGTTTTTATGAAATATCACACAAGTATATTTGATATTCCTGTGAGTGATCTGACATAGGTTTTGGTTCGGAATAACTTCTGATAAGTATCGATAATCGTTCATTTATAATCAAAAAACCCGACTAAAGAAGATGCAATCCGATTTTGAACAAAGGTAACCTTCTTTATGCAGGCAAAAAGAGACAACAAAAACGTTATTTCTCTTTGGGGAACTTTGATCCGTTTTTCTCCCCCCCCCGTTTCCCCTCGTTGTGCCAAGGTTTAGTTTTAATCGATTTTAAACGTCATTTCAGATTAAATATTTCTTTTAATCGTGTTTTTTTCTTATTTTGGCACATCCACATTCCCCCGTAGTGCTCTTTAATTTCGCCAGTCTTATTGTTTGTGTATACTATCGATTTCTCCTGACGAAATGATAGCCGAAAGAGCTCTCGAGAAGTTCCCATACATTTTATTCAAATCCTTATATATATATATATATATATATATATATATATATATATATATATATATATATATATATATATATATAATCACACGTTGTGTGTCTGTTAGAGAGAGAGTTCAATCCTTATTGGTTCCCAAACGGCTGAACCTATCTTTTTCAAATTTCACACAAGGTAATTTATAGGTCTAGCAGTATTCTTAGATATGTTTTGTACAGAAATTCGTCCCATAAGTATCGAAAATCGAAAAAAATCCTATCTTAAAAATAGTATTTTTTTTATTACAGATAAAAAAGAATTTTTACAGGGAAATATTTGCACCGCAAGGGAGATAATAAAATCTCCACAAATAATTTATTCTTAGAAAAAATAGATTTGTTCATATCTGGAAACATAGTTCAGTGGTAGAGCATATGCTAACATATCACCATTTTATTTTATTTTATTTTTATATAAATGTAACCAGGGAGAGACAGACTAACAATCAAGGAACGAAAGAATTATGTTGGAGATATTCTTAAGACTTTTTAGGACAATCTGCATAAGTGACTTTATGCAAATTACCCATAATGACTAGAAGAGAGGCTTTATATAAACACTACAAAAAAAAGGAACCTTGAACGGAAAAAACTCAAGAAGAATTTACTGAAAGGAATGAAAACACGTCTCTTCACCTCTGCTACCTAATTTTCTCCAACAAAAATAACATTCTCCGGAGCAACCATTTTAGAAACTATCAAACTTCAAACTGACATAAATATTATTTATTCTTTATTGTATTTGTAATTATAATTGAATATAATTGGTTTTTGGATGCAATAACTTGATTGTCTTCGTTCAAAAACGGAAGATTGTTTTGCTACAAAAGATTGTTCCTTTCTCTAAAGAAAATGTGTTGGAAATAACTAACTCAAGAAAATGTCTAACAATAAAAACGAAAAATGAAGTCAGATAGAGAGAGAGAGAGAGAGAGAGAGAGAGAGAGAGAAAGAGAGAGAGAGAATGCAAAACAGTTAGTAAGAAAGAAACAAAGAAGAAAGATTGGTTGGTTGTTGTTGTTTTACGGCATATCAACCCTTTTCGGGTTATTTAATGCCGAATCCAAAGATTTCGAAGAAAAATTTTTTATAATAGAATAGATTTGTTGTTTTCACGTCGCTTTCTATTACAACCCATAGTATGGACCCTAACAGGTACTACCACTCCGGGTTAGAGTGGACCTGGGAGCAATGGTATTAAAGGGTGGCTCCACACTCCCCAAAGCCCACAAGCTGGGGCCTCACCACTGGATATAGTTTAAAGACATATCCAGGACCTCCATTGAGGGACTTTTACCCTCTGCAGGGGGGCAGTCGACGTATTCTAATGCCCCACCGACAGGGCCGCAAAGGAGAAAGAAGATTTTAGAAAAGAGACTGAGAACACAGAGAAATAATATATGAAGAAAAGAGCGATAATGAAGAAACAGAATAATAATAATAATAATAATAATAATAATAATAATAATAATAATAATAATAATAGAATTAAATTATTAATAAAAAACGAAGACAGAAGACTCAGCAAAAGAGGGAGAAACAAAACAAAATAAAAAGAAAGTAAAGAAAGAAAAGAAAAAGGACAAAAGAAGAAAAATAGAAGTACATTTTGGAAACAAGGTTTACAAGACGAAAAAAACAAATAATATCTATTAGAAAGATAAATATTTAATGAAATAAAGTAAAAATAAGTTAGTTAATAACGAGGTCGCAATGTTTTATTTCATTTGTTTCGTAACGAGAAAAAGCGAAAAACGAGAGATCAATAAAGAAAGACAGAAATAGCATTCCCAAGGCTGCTGCGAGGAAGGTCGGCTCTCTCTTCCGTGCTAGAAAGCTACTTCCGCCTGAAAGTATCCTGTACCTCTATAAGGTCACCATTCGCCCATGTGTGGAGTACTGTCACATATGGGCTTGTGCATCAATTACTAGTCTCTTACTCCTGGAC
>NC_136484.1:61001087-61011087 GCF_053919585.1 Euprymna scolopes | reverse complement strand
TGTTAGCCCTAGGAAAGGGAGCCCTTGATTTTGAAGAACTTCGACTGAAGTAAAATAAAACAAGACACCATGACGTTTATTATTGTCTGGTTCGTTTATTTTATTATATTTTCATATAAATATTGCATTAATAACTAATTATTCGATTGTTAATTAATTTAATATTATTAGACGTGAAGATATTATTCTTTTTCTATCGAGGAAGAAAATTATCAAGCAACTCTTTCAAGGGAATATTTAGAAATGAAAACGAAAAAAAAAACGGTCACACAATATTACGTTGAGAAAAGTCTATTAGATTCGCATCAAACCGTGCAGTCTGTTGTTTCAAATGATTGTAACGCTTTATGATATTAGTAATGTAATTTCAAGTGGATTTTGTATATATAAAGACAAACAGTAGACAACTTCATAGATCGATATAAATAACCTCTGAAGTTTCGAAATCGAACAACACTGTTATAACAGTGTGTCGTTTAGCGTTTATTCGAACATACTGTATATATATATATATATATATATATATATATATATATATATATATATATATATATATATATATATATACTCGGGGTTTTTTTATTCAAAAGTAATGGACTAATGAATTCAACGAGGTTGTTAGATAGTGCTCAATAAAAAGAGCTGATAATACTTGTTTATTGTTATATAAACATGCTCACATCCCGCTGCTACAAATAGCCACTTGTTTCAATCAAACAACAGATATCATCAGGCAGCGACTTGACTATTCAAAAGTTCAATGAATAATCTTTCAATGATTAATTAGGTTATTCATTGAACTTTTGAATAGTCAAGTCGCTGCCTGATGATATCTGTTGTTTGATTGAAACAAGTGGCTATTTGTAGCAGCGGGATGTGAGCATGTTTATATAACAATAAACAAGTATACATATATATATATATATATATATATATATATATACATACATATGTATATATTCGAATAACGCTTAACGAAGCAATACACACACACACACACACACACACACACATATATATATATATATATATATATATATATATATATATATATATTCTCCTATTATATAAAAGTCACGAGATATGTGTGAATTCTTTCCTCATAGTTTCCGAAATAGCTGTGACTGCCTTTTGCCAATTCCATACAAAGTTTACTTATATATCTGGCAGTGTTCGTAGATATGTTTTTTTTTGTTTTGTTTTGTTTTGCAGAAATTCATCTGCTAAGTATCGAAAATCGAAAACATTCGATTCTAAAAATAGTCTTTCTTTTCTATACATAAAACAGAATTTTTACAAAGGAATATTTTACGTTATACCGAGCAAGTTAGTAATATATATTATCAAATCATTTCTTCTTTTTAAAAAAAAAAAAGCAGAATTATTGATATCCGAAGATGTAGCTCAGTGGTAGCGTAATCGAATACGGATCGACTGGTCCCTTATTCAAACCCGATTGTAATCATTCTATGTTAATTTTTTATTCTTATTAATGAATTCATATTAAGATAAAAGAAGAGGTACCATTTACAATCGCCGCAAATCATTTCTTCGATTGCATATTTTAAAACTAAACATTAATCAGAAGTGACTTTCCAGGGCATTCATTATCAAACCAAAATATCAGCTGAAGTGATATTGTAAACAAACACAGACAGAATTTGATGAACGACATTATCATTATAATTATTAATTTTTTTTTTTTTTTTGCGAATTAGTCCACGTGGCAAATTATTGCCCGTAATATATAATATGCAATAGAGAATCTACATATCACACACAATCTATATAAATAAATAAATGATAATTAAACATATTGTACGACCGGGCAACACCGGACATTTAACTAATATATATATATATATATATATATATATATATATATATATATATGGGTATGTATATATATATATATATATATATATATATATATATAATTATCCACTGACACGTGTTTCGTCGTCTACAACTCATCAGAGTGGCTTAATCTGGGGGTACCAAATAGGTCAAAGGGAAAATTATTTCCAACTCGCATTTAGGTAAAAATGCACTTTCGTATAAACAACTGAATTCATTCAAAAATATCGTAAAACAAAACCAAATAAACCAACACACACACACACACACAAACGCACACACACACGCATAGACACTTAAAATCTAAAAGAAAATAATAAAATCTGAAGCAAAAAGATAAAACCTAAATCAATTAAATAAAATAAAACTAATATTGAAACAGATTAGTAAATCTGTTAATAAATTCACTGTTCTCACACAACTGTTTTGTATCTAGAAATGTAAACAAAAAATAAAAAAAAGAAAGAGGGACGGATAGGGAGTAGTAGAAGTAGTAGTAGTAGTAGTAGTAGTAGTAGTAGTAGTCTTGGCTTTTTATGTTTGTCAACGGGTTAAGGTTGTTTAGTTATAAGAAAATAGCGACAGTATAGTTGTAATAAAGAATACTTGCAAAACACCCCCACTCTTCCCATGTTAAATAATAATTTCGAAATAATAACGTTAATATTTCAGTGCGCAGGCCAAAATCTGCAAAAGAAGCGATTTGTGTTTATTTCTTTACGTTGTTATGGGTTAATGTTTATGCGCGCATGCGCAACCGGATGTCGTAAACCGGAAAGTGGATTACATCACTCGTTACAAGGTCATTTGAGTTTTATAATTATATACAGTGGCGGCTCGTGCCTGAGATTAGTGGGGGTGCTGCTTCAAAAATTTTACGTATTTTTTAATATCGTGTAAAGGAATTCGAATATATAAATAAATATTTAATCAAATAATAAACAAACACTCAAATAGATATTCAAATATATAACAAAGAAAAATAATCAATCAGAAATGGATAATACGCAAAAACTTTTTTATTAAAAAAGACTTTTTTAAATTATGTACATTTTACAGAATAAAAATAATATATATATTTATTCCTTTTCAGATTAAATAAAAGTTTGCGGGTTGATTTTTTTTTTTTTTTTTTTTTTTGCAAACAAACGAAAAACATTTTTTAAAATAACTTATTTTTTATAAAAACAAAAAAGAAAAACTTTGAAATTTATCTGCCTCCTTACGAGTGTTAATTTAGGAGTTTACTATTTGAAAATAGCGTTTTATTTAATAACAGTTTTATTTACAAAATTTATTTTTAAAGATGTATTTATAACAAAACGTATTTGTAAAAAAATGCAAAATAAAAAAGTTTACATTTTTATATATTGAGCAAACAAACAAAAATATTTAAAAATACAAAATTTTATTTACAAATCTTTTAACAACTTGCTTTTTATATAAAAAGAACAAATTTGGCTATTTACTGACCTTCCCATGCCGGTAAAGATCGACATAAAGTGGATAGTTATTATAAGAAAATAAGATGCCATATATAAGCATTATAAAACATCGAATTTTAATGTAGCTTTCTTCCCCAAAAAACAAAAAATTAAAATTGTCTCAGTCCAGAAGGGTTTCTAATTACTTTTTTTTAATGCGTATTATCTGACCCATCTACTAACAAATTCGGGTTTGTATTACTGTACACATAGATTCGAAACAGTTGTCAAAAAACAAATATATAACAAATAAATGTTATCAAAGGCAAGATAAATTACTTTTCTACCAAACTGGATATAATTTTCGTGTTTTTATTCAATTTAACATGTTTATTCAGCTCGAAAAGCATACAGTGTTTACCGATGTATTGGAAAATTTAAAATGGCGGCCGACTCTCTTTAACACGGTAAGTTCGGGAAAAGGTGTTATAAATAATAAACTAGACAAAATACTATTAAAAAAACACCGAATATATGTCAAGTTATGTTACGGTAACATATATTGAGCAAATTTCTAACAGTATTTTGTCTAGTTTATTATTTATTCCATCTTTTTCCGAACTTACCGTGTTAAAGAGAGAGTCGGCAGCCATTTTAAATTTTCCAATACATCGGTAAACACTGTATGCTTTTCGAGCTGAATAAACATGTTAAATTGAATAAAAACACGAAAATTATATCCAGTTTGGTAGAAAAGTAATTTATCTTGCTTTTGATGACATTTATTTGTTATATATTTGTTTTTTGACAACTTTTTCGAATCTATGTGTACAGTAATACAAACCCACAAATTCAATGTAAAGTTTAAAAATGCATAATTATTTAAAAAACAACAGTGTTTTTTTTTACTTACAAACACATTTTAAGTAAAAAATCTTGTGTAAAAAATCCATTTTTCAAAGTGTAAAACTTCTAACATTGTCCTTGTCGGAGGCAAATAAATGCTAATTTTTTTATATCTAAAACATACACGCTAAAAAGATTTCTAACTGAAATATATTTTCAACATAAACTGTTTCTTCGCTTTTTTGCTTCTAGGAAAAAATGTAAACAGTTGTTTTTGTAAAGTTTAGTCGTTGCAAAATAAATAGCATTTAAAACTACTTTAAAGAAACAAACAAAAAGGCAGGTAGATGGAAAAGTAACTTTATTTTTATGGTAAAATTTATTTATTGTATATTTGGTTTTTACTCTTGGCCGCGTGTTAGCTTCACTGCTAAATTCCCGAATACTTTTAATAAATAAAAATAAACAGTTTCTGCATATTATATATTTCCGTCTGCTACCGACTTAAATCCCAACGCTAAAAATGTGCGTATTTAAAAAAACATAGCACAATATTTTATGTACAAGAACACGTTATGTGCAGATTTTAATAATAATTTTAAAAAATATAAGTAAACCTCCTTTTTTTTTTTTTCAATAACAATGTTATATTTATACAGGCGCACACTCTAAGCAAACAATGAATTTCACGACACGGAACTGCGCCAAGCGACAGTTCTTCACGCAGCTTTCCTCAGCTGCCTAAAGCGTCTAATCCGCGCATGCGTACGAGAGAATTTCATTAAGAAAGTGTAACTATGAATTTAACAGCTCCAAGCAAGTTTTATTTTTTGTTATTATATGAATTTGGAGATACCGACATTAAAGTTAATGATTTTATAATGTACACATAGAAAAAATAAAATAATAATAATAATAATAATAATAATAATAATAATAATAATAATAATAAACAAACGTATTATTTTTAATTTTATCATTAATATTGTGTAGAAATAACTTGGGGGTACTACAGTCCCCCAGTTCCATGCACGAGCCGCCACTGATTATATATATATATATATATATATATATATATATATATATATATATATATATATATATATATATATATATTCAATTTTATGAAGATGCAAGTGTGTTTCATGTTTTTCAGGAATAATCAGGGTGGAGAATAAATGTCCTGCCGTTTACACGGTTCTAACACATCAGATTCAATCAACATTTTAACCTTTTTATCTGGCTAACAACACTACGATGAAAGTAAGAGAAGGCTTATACATGTCTATAAAAGCGGACATATCAAGAAGTATGTTATAAATAGTATTCAACGACTCGTCAGGACGGAACTTAGTATTATGCATTAAATTTGTCAGATTCGTTCTACTCATATTAAAGGGTCTCTGTTAGTGTTAAATGAAACGTAAACCATAATTTGTAAATATTTTAAAATTCTTATCCATATGCACATGTGTTTGATGATTTTCCAGGAAACAATCATGCGTGCGGTTGATGATTGTTCCATAGGTCCCTAATATGAAACCCTCAAGAGTTCCGACGAAAGTGGTAAAATGTTGACGTGTGTGTGTGTGTGTGTGTGTGTGTGTGTGTGTGTGTGTGTGTGTGTGTTTTTCTATACGTTCGATTCCGCAAGGAAGGCACGTGTATGTATTTGGATAATAATTTGTGAATAATAATTTAAAATACTCATTGAATAATTATTTGTAGCTTCCTTTGAGCATGTCTCTTATAAGAGACGAGAAATAAGCCGTCGAATCTCATGTAAATGCAATTCCCTTTCCATGTGATACGTTTAGCACTGTAAAGACGGCTTACGATGGTTTCCCCTTAAAAACAACATGTATTTTCTCTCATCGTATAGCTGTTAAAGTTAGTCTCATCACATAGAATGTCGGATTTGAGTTAAAAGGTGTTACGTGTCCGGGGTTCGAACCGTACGACTCGCGGAACAGTTATCTGTACACTGGTAATTTCGCCAGAAGGGAACGTATAGGGGTGTGAATAATAATTAAAAACAGGGTGCTAATGCACTTACTGATCCTCGCTATTTTTTAAATCTATTTCAAAGTTTAATTAAAGTTTCATGATATGTTTTTTTATTCAATTGTAAGGTTAAAGTACAGACTAGATAGAAAACACCTGCGCCTCCCCATTTTAAGAATGGCTTTTTAAATAATAATGCTATTATTTCACCAAAGAGCAATAAGTGCATGAGTACCAGAAATAGTTATCATTAGATACTTATAAATACACACACACGTGTGTGTGTGTGTGTGTGTGTGTGTGTGTGTGTGTGTGTGTGTGTGTGTAGATACGGTAGATATACTGATATTTACCATATTATCCTATTTCTTCATTCTCATTTCATATCTGAATGTCATTAAGCCAGTTTTTTCTATATTTGTATTTTGCATGATTCTAGCCATTCTCCTCTTCTGATAAGAAGCACTTAGCTTCGAAATTCCACATCCTAAAGGGTTTTGTTCTTAATTTTCACTTTAACGGTCCCTTATTGTTCTGATGATATAATAACGTCATATATAACTTTTATTAATCTTTCATTTAATATTATGAACATCGTATATATATATATATATATATATATATATATATATATATATATATATATATATATATATATATATATATATATATATATATATATATATATAATGGGAATTCATTATTGAGATGAGTATTCTTTATTAATTTTATTTATTGCGGATTATTATCCTCCTCTTTTCTTAGTTGTTTCACGACGTTTCGACCAACTATTTTTCTGGGCCTCGTCAGGTGACGAAGGCCAGAGAATTAGTTGGCCGAAACGTCGTCATGGAATTATGTATTGCGTAAGGTATCACTCCTAAACAAATGTACGTTCTTGGTTCTGTTTTACAAGTATATTCAAGAAAAAGGAATAATTCCCTGATCAAAATGTAGTATATGTTCTGTTGATCAGAAGATGGTATCTTCTTCTAGACTGACACAATTTTTATTTATATCTCAATTCAGAGTCCCTCTTTTGATAGGAAGCTGTATTTTTACCACATTAAAACCCGGCCTTCTATATATAATTTTTCCCCCTCGTCGGAAGGCAAAGGAATGAAGCCTGAAATAAATCGTTCGAGAAGCAGACAACGAAATAAGTAGGTAGACACAACGGCAGATGCGCAGACATAAACAAAAATCGATATTGTCTGCCATTGTCTGCTATTGCGCAAACGTATGGCATCATCCTTTGTGCTCGTCTCTTGCAGGAAAGCAAACAGTCCAACACGAAGGTTTCCTTCCTACACTCTTAAGCGGGCCGAGTATCAAACAATGGCTTTGATCGCATTGTGTTTCTTTACACACTGCGCTTTGTGTCCGTGTGCTCGATTCTATTTGTCTAGATTTACGCAGACAGCTGCATTTCATTCTTCTTTCTTTCCCCCTTTTTTTTTCCTCGCGTCTTATAAATATAAACATAACAATGCCATTATTGCAGATGCGAGGGGATTTCCCAGCCACGTGTCTCTGTTTACGTTCGGAAGCCCGGAATTCGCGATCTATTCTCGTAGTCTCTAGACTCACTCCTTTCGGGTACCGTTTATTCGGGAGTTTATAAGCCGGTCTAGTTCATTGGACGGCTTTTACTTGATGGTCCTAAACGACCCAAAGATGTTGAGCTGGCAACCACGCGGTTTGTTCGTGCATAAGTCGATTAAGTTTGTAGGTCAACATATTAAACTAAGCTAAGTGACCGAGCATAAGTAAGAGCGGCTTGAAGGCTCTCTTTTCATATGCTGATGCATTAAGATGTTGAGGAAGGAACGATTCTATTCCGACAGTTAGCCCACTTCCCCTTGATCCTCCCCGTATGATAATAGGTGTTTAGCAAGGGGAAATCAACTACAAATTTTGGTGTTAGTACACTTACTGATCCGCACTATTTTTTAAAATCGTATTTCCAAGTTTAATTAAAGTTTATGGTATTTTTTTTAATTCAATTGTAAGGTTAAAGTATAGAACAGGTACAAAACACTCTCCCCTCCCTATGTTAAGAATGGCTTTTTAAATAATAACGTTATTATTTCAGCACGGATCAATAAGTGCACCAGTACCCAAATTTTAAGTCTTCGGTATGAATCGGCCATTAGTAAATATTCTAAGCATAAAAAACGAATTTGATACAACACTGAATTTTAAGTGGCATTGCTCATTACGTATATTGGTGGACACTCGATTCTGATACGTAAGTCAGGTCCGCATTGGCGTGTTAGTCGACAATTTCTGTAAAAATTAGCGATAGATTTTCGATAAAATAATGATGCTTTTATCATATATGTATGATAGATCCTTCCGTCGACCTCGCACCGCCACAATAATTAATTGCTCGGAAATCCACGCAGATGATTTGCGTATAGTAGTGAAGATTTTGTGCAGCACCAAGCACACTTCGTTGTACAACTACAAAGCCTTGTTAGTGCGATAGTTGCCACAAGACAAAGCAGACAATAGACATCACATCTTTACATCAGACTTCTCTTGGATGCATGCCATATATATATATATATATATATATATATATATATATATATATATATATATATATATATATATATATATATGACTACTTCATTTAATCACATAAATTAATATACGAAAGTATAATTTTATGCGTAAACTTTAAGTATTTGCTTCAACAGTGCTCCATACATAGGTAGAGCTAGGCAGTAAGTTATAAAAAATACATATGGCAATCAAGCTTAATTGCTATATATATTTTTATAACTTACTACACACACACACACACACACACATATATATATATATATATATATATATATATATACTGTGTATGTATTTATATTTAAGCGGTTTGTGCATTTATGGCAGATATTTGCGGATCTATTGTTTCTTCGTTAATGAAAGATTAATACCGATGTGTACTCTTATATAAGGCGAATATGTGTGTAGATAACGCATTCACTTACGGCTTAAAAGTAATGAATTAATAATACAAGTAGTTTATATATTGAACTTTGATTTTTAAAAGTAGCAGGCAATACTAGTCGACCCTCGCTACTTTTTTTAAATAGTGGAGAAAAATGACGAAAAACTACTTGAGAAGCAAAACGAACAACGCAGTGTTTTCCCGATAATGTTAATATTTAAAAATGACGATTTCGAGATGTTTAACTGCATGATTTTAAATATTAAACTTATCTTTGCGTATTATAGTGGAACTTTACATTGATGTTTCGAAAAGGTGTTCAAAAATAATTTGTTAAACTGATCGCGAGTAATAAAAAAATCTTCAATAATTGTACAAATGCATTTTTTTTTTTAAATCAGGCAAATATAATTACAGCTGTGTATAGCCTTACAAGCATTTATATAAATGTATCAGGTGTATATATATCCAACGTTGCCCGGTCGAAACATATTGCCTGTCGGCGGATTTAATCACATACTATTTAAGATGCACGAAATATCCTAACATTTTACAAAAAGGGAAACATATGTTTGAATTAGAGAAGCATTAAACACAGCCATCTTGATCTATGAAATCCAAAGGCGAAATAACTCTCATAGCTTAAAAGCCAAATAACTCGCATAGCTTAAATAAATAAGCTTTTCCTGTTTCAAATGCAATTGTTGCCAGTTATTAATAAATGAAAATTAATTAAATTAAATATAAAATTAATTAAAATTAAATTAAATGAATCGACTTATAATGATATTTTTAAATAGGAAAATTAAAACGATTCTATTACAAGAAATAATAACATCGAGCTAATTATGAAAATAGATTTTTTATAATGTACTATGCAAATGAGGCTACTTATTTAATGTAAGTTTCGTTTGAA
>NC_136484.1:60986087-60998587 GCF_053919585.1 Euprymna scolopes | reverse complement strand
CTAGCGCTTGTCGACGGCATTTTCATGTAAGAACAAATACTCTTTTTTTGTGGGAATATCTTAAAGAGAGAGTCTATGTTAACAAACCCCAAACCCTTCAAAACAATTGAAGGAAAACATTAGGAACGGAATAAAGGAGTTAAATCGCAATCCAGAGATTCTGCAATTTGTCATGAATAACGTTTCGAAAAGAGCACAAATATGCGAAGCTGAAAATAGGCAACATTTAAAAAATATTATTTTTTTATAAATAAGGATTATTTAAATCATGTATGTTTTTTTATTAATTTCTCAATGTCTTAATCAGATTGTGTTAAAATTACAGAAATGCATCATCAAGAATAAAGAACCTATTTAAGTTTAAAATCTTTTAGTAAGTTTTTGGACACACTGTATATATACGACACTTATAAATGACGTTTCTGACGAGATAGTGTTCGACCTGAAGGCAAAACTCATGTTCTTATCAAAAGAAAAATTACTTCACATAAAGTAATGTGTATCATTAAATGTTTGGAACACATAGGTTATTGTTTCCCTTCTATTCATTCAGTTCAACGACTGTATTTCCACATACTACACATATCCAAAACATCCCCCACCCTGCTTATGTCTAGAGAAGATAAACAAAGTAGCACAGCTATATACCAGGATTTTATTGGCTATCATATTTTTACGGATGATGTGATGATTATACCGATTATGTGTGTACACGTGTTTCATACTGGATATATACGTAACATAAACATGTATATATAATAGACACGCAGATATCATCGTTGTGTATGTAATGTACTAGTTATCAACACGTGTGTGCTTGTGGATGTAAACATATACAATAAAAGTATCAGTAAGATGGACGAATAAACATTTCACGAGAAGTGAACTTGAATGTCTACTGGAAAGAAGTTTAATGTGTAATAAACACTATCCCCGAGTATCTAAGGTCTTTCTGTACAATAGTTTGTCAGGACAAACTGGTACGAGGAAGAATTTTTTTTCTACAAGTACACCCTGACTAAATATTGAAAATCACATAGTATTCACAGACCAAATAAGATCTCCTCATACTAGTTTTTATAAGGAACAGCGCGAAGCTGGATACACAACAAAATAAAGGGAATTCTTGTGCTGGGATCTATTAAGACCAAGAGACTACAAGAAAAGTATACTACACGAGTAACATATTTAAATGGTCAATTAAGGAGAGGAAAATTATCTTCCCAACTTCTTTACTAACTCAGTGTTAAGAACTTGAATATAATATTCGAATATCTACGCATCTCAGAGATCAAATGAAGGGGTCCCTTCATTCCTGAGAACTTTAACAGAAGTAAAACGAAACACGAGGGAATTCTTAACAGTCTCCAGTCTGTTTTTTTTTTTCTAAAACTCCAATTCCATCATCTTTGACGTTTTCAAATAAGGACAATATTATTGTTTATTTTTTTAAATCCCTCTTGTCAATTATTAAACTTTTGTTTTCTAAAAATGGCTTTCCAGCATTCTTATATTTTAGCCGCACAAAATATATAATTTAGCTAACGTACTCACTAGAAACCCTTAGGGCCCCAGTCTGTTAGCGGTGTATAAATGGGCAGCATTTCGCTTTTTGCTGTTATACGATAAATTTATGTTGTTACCTATTCAAGAAACGGCGCCAGGTTCAGCATAGTTCAAAACGATGAGTAGTACAAGCTCAGTAGTTCAATGAATATATCAATCTCGATACTGCAAGAGTGCGAATTTGACAAGTGACAACTGAAAATCTATAGTGTTTTTCATCAAATCGTTAAGTGCAATAGTCGTCTGGTAGAAATGTATTCGGAAAACTGGATGTTATTCTCCCCCTTCGGTCTTTCTATCTTTCCTGACCTCTCATAGCCATTTTGTCTGCATCAACATAGTGCCTTAGAAAGATTCTAGAGATCCAATGGGGTTATCGAATTATCAACCAAAAAGTCAGAGACCGCACTAACTAACAGGTAGAATCGTCAATAATCTGCAAACGGCATGTAGTTTGGCTCGGACCTACCCTAAAACTGACCCCCAAAGAAATTTGCCAACCGAGTGCTCCGATGGACCCCTGATTGAAAAAAGAAGAAGAGGAAGACCAACAATTTACTGGAAGAGGACAATGGAGAGAGATTTTATTGCAACGGTACGAAACTGGGGGACCCTGGAAGTTCCTGTCGACTTAGGATAGGATCCTGTCGCCACTATTATTATTATTATTAGTAGTAGTAGTAGTAGTAGTATTAGTAGTAGTAGTAGTAGTAGTAGTAGTAGTAGTAGTTTTGTACGAATCATTATCGTCCTTTTGAGTGTAAGTGGAAACATATCTTGCCAGATTTTAGCTCTCAACTTATTTTAGGATTACAATTTTACATTTTACGCCATTTTGCGTTATCATAACACCCGTTTACCATTAACTCCGTTTACAACCGTTTGCATTCTCCGCATGTTCAGTTATAATAAGCCATGGATTATGTACGGCACAATCACGTTGACACACCGGTTCTCGCCAGATCATCTAAGTTAAGCAACGTTGAGCCTGGCCAGTACCAGATAGGTGACCATTCGAGAAAGCGAGGCGCTGTATGTACCGTGAGGTAAAAAAAAATCAGGTTGAGAAACTGGCGCGGTCTATTCTTCTCTCGGGGGTAGATGGGACTCTTGTGGAAGTCGGGGAAGGTATCTCATATAATGATGGCGTCACAATAATAAAAAAAAAAATACCCTTGATAGCCTTGTCGAAGCATCAAGTATTTCTAGGCAATAGAAAAAATGCGGAAGATTCCACGGAATGTGTTCACGTTTCATATGCGCCTACTCGCATGGAATGGAACAACAACAACAACAACAACAACAGCAAAAAGCCATGCAAGATTTCAGTACTCTTTGCATCCTTTCAGCTCAGGTCTGGTTGGCGCTCCTCGTTCATCTTCCTTAACCCTTCACAATCAGAGTGCGTGATGATATTAGCTAGGATTGCTGCTATTATAATTTTTCTTTTTTTAAGGAAGACGCATTTCAGGCTACTCAAACAAATTTTCCTCCCGTCACCTACTTCTGCGCACATGTGATCGCAAGAAAATTACTGAAACTGTTTAAATGATTATTTTTTTACCTATACATTTTATGTATAGTGCGGACAGTTATATGCATGCATGCGGCGTCAATAGATCCAAAAGGACATAATTTTCACATTGTTAAAATAATCAGACACGTTAATTATGTACCAATTAAAAATAACTTACAATAAATTCTCATCCACGTGTTCAAGACTTCGGCCACGTGCCTTCACTTCCAGCAAGTCAAAATAAAGATTAATGGCCATATCGCTTAATATCATAAAAGCACCAACGGAGGAAAAAAGTAAAAGTTAAAACAGAATATAGCGTGTCTTTCCTCTTTTATATCTGAAAGAGCTGAAATATTCTGTGAAAACAGCTTAGTAGAAAATGAGTTTACTAGATCGACGCATATTTAGAAAATATGTTGTTAATAAAAAGTTTACGGAAGAAAAGCCCAATTTCTTTCTATTTATTTATATATCAAATATTATTAATCATTTATTTATATATCCAATATTATTAATCATTTATTTATATATCAAATATTATTAATCATTTATTTATATATCCAATATTATTAATCATTTATTTATATATCCAATATCATTAATCATTTATTTATAAATCAAATATTTGTAAGCATTTATTTATATATCAAATATTATTAATCATTTATTTATATATCAAATATTATTAATCATTTATGTATATATAAAATATTATTAATCATTTATTTATAAATCAAATATTATTAATGATTTATTTATATATCCAATATCATTAATCATTTATTTATAAATCCAATATTTGTAAGCATTTATTTATATATCAAATATAATTAATAATTAATATATAACAAATATTTTTAATCATTTATTTATATATCAAATATTATAAATCATTTACTTATAAATCAAATATTATTAATCATTAATTTATATATTAAATATTATTAATCATGTATTTATATATCAAATATTATTAATCATTTACTTATAAATCAAATATTATTAATCATTTATTTGTATATTTAATATTATTAATCATATATTTATAATCAAATATTATTAATCATTTAATTATACATCAAATATTATTAATCATTTATGTAGATATCAAATATCATTATTTATTTATATATCAAATATTATTAATCATTTATTTATATATCAAATATTATTAATCATTCATGTATATATCAAATATTATTAATCATTTATTTATAAACTAAAATTATTAATCATTTATTTATATATCAAATATTATTAATCATTTACTTATGTATCAAATATTATTAATCATTTATTTATATATCAAACATTATTAATCATTTATTTATATATCAAATATTATTAATAATTTATTTATATATAAAATGTTATTAATTATTTATTTATATATCAAATATTATTAATCATTTATTTATATATCAAATATTATTAATCAATTATTTATATATCAAATATTATTAATCATTTATTTATATATCAAATATTATTAATGCGACCAAAAAGTACAGGCACAAACCGACGTTGTTAACGCTTAAATAGAAAATAGTATTTTCTCAAACATATAATGGAACAATAGGATAGTGTTTTAACCATATATATATATATATATATATATATATATATATTATGATTATTATTATTATTATTATTATTATTATTATTATTAATGTTATAATTACTACAGTAAATAACTATATCTATCTATCTCTCTCTCTCATATATATATATATATATATATATATATATATATATATATATATAGTCATCCACATACAGTACTGTTTCACAGCCATCATATATATATATATATATATATATATATATATATATATATATATATATGCATACATACATACTTACACACACACACACACATATATATATATATATATATATATATATATACACACAAACCTATATCTATAATAATAATATATGTATTATCTATATATACGGCATAATTACGTTTGACACACCGGTTCCCGTCAGATCATTGAAGTTAAGCAACGTTGAGCCTGGCCAGTACCAGATGAGTGACCATATTGGACTTCCATGAGCTATATGTGTTCTCCGCTTATGTCGGCATTGTTTCCAGTCGTCAAGCAGTGCCGATTTAGGAGAGGTGTGGTTGGAGATTGCGCAACCCTTGCCACACAATTACACGTGCTGCTACCCCTACAGGGGGCATCCTTTGTCTTTCGAGACTAAAAGGAGGCATGCATTATCTTCCAGGTTCTCTGATGATAGATATATATTTGAAAATCCGTTTAAGAAAAATTAGTGAATGTGTATATATCAGACTATGTCGTTGTTGCATATATGTTTGAGGGCCTCGTTTGGATTAAAGTCCAGGTAACTATTTTACAGGTTAAAATTTCCACGTCATTTTCATCTCCAAATATCCAGTGTATCTTTACGCGCACGTGTAAAAGTATTGGGATTTACAACAAATCGAAACAGACACCAAGAAAGGAAGAAAACAGTGTCGATAAATAAACGAAAGAAGGAATGAAAGAATAAAATATGTAAATTAAGAATAACATAAAATAATAATGATAGAAAGAAAGAAAAAAAACGACATAAGAAATTAAAAATAAATCATTTAAAGATATCGAGCATGAAGGGTTAGAAAAAGGTTAATAGCGTGTTTGGGAACGTGTAAGCAAATTAGCAGCAGCCGAAGCATAGCTGGCTGGCTAAAATACTAGCAGAGGCCGCAGCTGTTAAAGCGCGTATGAAATTAGCAGGCGTGCGTTAGCTTGCGTCACAAGGAAAGGAGAGAAAGATACACCACGTGGTCGAGAGGAGAATAATAGCTGGAGAAGATGGGCGTGTAAATACAAGGGCCAGAAAGCTCTGGCTAGGACCAGCATGAGGTGGCAAGGAGAAAGACTTTTAAAAAGCACATGTATGAGCGAAAAGACTTTTTCAATATAATAAAATACGTTATTTTGGAAGAACCACGAAAAGAATGTTTTGATTTACACTTAAAAGAGGTGGTATTTTATTTCTTTCATTTTTATTTGTTTCTTACTGTGTGAAAGGGCCAGACGGCGTGTGGGTGCGAGTACTTTAAATGTAACACATCATAACGTAACAAAATTAGTTTATAATATATTCATGAATAGATAAATTAATGATTTTTTTTTAATCGATTGATAAATAAATTAGAGGGTGATTAAAAATAAATCTACGATAAATATGAATCCGAAATTATGTATCATTTTAAGCTAAACATACGCAGCACACTGAACCATCTGCTAATTGAATGACTTTTTTTTTTCAACGTGAAAACATAGAAGTTTAAAAAAATTGTGTATAACTTTAATGTATATTATTTTAATTGGAATTCATTATTTAGATGAGTATAATTTTTTAATTTTATTGTGGACTATTATCCTCACCTTTTTCTTAGTTGTTTCACGGCGTTTTGGCCAACTATTCCTTTGGCCTTAAAATAATATATACCATTCGGTACGGACCCGACCATGGAAGATCAGATAATAAATAAACGTGGATTTAAGAGACCAAAAAACCCAACTTTGATCGCCCTTCGGGGCCCGTGACGCAGTTGATCGAGACGTTGAATCTCTACGGTTCAGAATTGTCTGAGGATAGCGGTTTTAGTCCTACCCACGGCCGGCCAGGGGCTTACTTGGCCAAAAAACGTAGTGAGACGACAACAACTACAGAAGGCAGTAATTGCAGTTGATGCAGTCATTAGATTCAATGATCCTATCCTGTCGCGGTTACCACCTGACGAAGCCCAGGGGAATAGTTGGCCGAAATGTCGTAAAACAACTAAGATAAGGATAATAGTTCGCAATATAAAATTAACTTTAATGCACTTAAAAAAAACGTTTTAAAATACGTAATAAAACTGTAAACAGTGGGAAGATTATTGTCACTCAAATTCCAGAGAAAGCCGGTGACAATTATCAAAAAGAAACAAACTGTAAACGGCTTTTATAAAAAAAAAACACACAGACTTATTTGTAATAACAATCAAAATCAACTCAGAACGCGAAAGATTTGGGTATATTTGTTGTCATCCGGATTCAATTGAACAATAATTGGTTTTAGCTAGCAAGCGATTACTGATAAAGGCTCGTATGGACACATGTACCATGCTTAAAAATGTAATACATTTCTGACAATATTATAAACTTCATGGAGAAAATAATGAAAATATGACGACTTGAACTGGCAGTAAGAGAACAAACTGGATAAAGATAGGAATACAGAAAGATATGCTCAAGAGAAAGTCTCAATCACCAACGTTTTCATCATAGCCAGGAAAGCATACGCAGGAGATACAATGCTGCATACCAATTTACGTATAGAAAAAATAAATAATAATCTCTATGGACGACCTGAAACTATTTGAAAAAAATTCTAGAAAATCTAATAAATACATCGGAAATATTAAGCAAAAGTATTCGGCTGGAATGCGAAAAGGAAAATGATTGCACTACTGTGGATGTAGAAGGGAAAACTTGAAATAGTAAAGAGTATAAAACTGCATTACTGAGAGATGATGAGTGCGATTGGCAGAAAATAAATGGACGTGCATTATGGAAATAAAAGCTACTGAAAGCAATAAATATCGGGCAAGTATTCCTATATAGTACTAACATTTTTGTCATACAAATTCAAGGGACAAAAACAATCGTTATTACCAATAAATGTAAACACATGTATTACCATTAAGAAACGAATGTAAATGAATGTATTACCAATAAATTGAAAACGGTGGTTGCTTTGTTGCAGATCGATTTGCAATAGCTACTGAAAAAAAAACACCAAGAGTTCAGGGAATTTTGTTGTCACTCAGACCCCAGAGAAAACCTGTTATTCTTATTGAGCGATTACTTATCATGTATATCCGAGTGAATAATAATAATAATAATAATAATAATAATAATAATAATAATAATAATAAAGAAATAGTATAACACAGAAGAGAGAAGACGAAAAGAAAAAAGAAAAAGAAGAAAAAGGATGAAATAGTTAAGAACCAAAGAGAACGAGAAAATAGTAAAATACGTATATTTATTGGTTAAAGTAGGAAAATTATTGGTTAAAAATCGATAGATACAATCATATATAGATCAAGAGATTTAAAATAGATAGATACTTAAAATCGATATATATATACATATATATACATATATACATAGAGAGAGAGAGAGAGAGAGAGAGAGAGAGAGAGATAGTTTGATAGATACAGAGTTATTTATAAACAGATATATAGATTAAGGGCTATTTAATATATATATATATATATATATATATATATATATATATATATATATATATATGCTAGCATTTCAGCCCGGCGTTGCCGGGTGTTTGGAAGTGTATGTTGAGCAAAAAAAAAAAAAGTGGTCATTTTTTTTTAAATTTGAACCCTATTATGACCCCTTAACATTTATAGTTTTGGATTCAAATTACGTTATTAAGTTAGATCCATGTCCAAGGAACCTATATCTAAAATTTCAAGCGTTTAGACCAAAAATTGTCGGAGGAGTTTGGTAGAGTTCTCAAAGATCAAATCGATGAACTTTGACTCCTTAACAGCGAAATTTTAAGCTGAAAACCGATCACATCGATTTTTCCTAATCTCAGTACCCTGTATATATAATTTCAAGTCTGTAGACTGAAAATTGACAGAGTTATTGAGTAGGGAAATGTACACATACAGACACACAAACACACACAAATACACGTTCACTTTTATAGATATACTAGCATTTAAGCTCGGCGTTGCCCGGGTGTTTGGATGTGTATGCTGAGCAAAAAAAAAGGGTGGTAGTAGGAAGGCAGGCTCGAACCCGTACCGCAAAGGAGGAAAAGAACGGGGTAAAACCTAATGTTTATGCTGTTACGACCACCGCCAAACCGGAAGCGTCATTTTTTTTAAATTAAGGCTGGACAATCTAAAGGAGAGTATAACTTTAAAAAATATCGGCGAAAAAGGTGACACCCCCCCTTGTAGAAAAGTGCCTAGTTGAAGGGGAAGATATTAATGTTTTTAGCCAATTTTTTGATATTTGTCGTATGAAAAGTCGAACTTTAAAACGATACTGATCTTGGTAAAATCCGTCGCCTCTATTGAAAGTTTTAGGCAGACATGCAAAGAGACATACATACATTTATATATTGGTAACTAAAAATTTTCGACCCAAACTGATGAAAAAGCTTGCCCCATCTCTGAATACTCTTTATGTAAAATTTAAAATATTTCGACCAGAAATTGTCTGAGTAATTTGGAAGAGACTGAAGAAGTCATTTTTTAAAATTTGACCTCTATTATGACCCCTTAAAATTTATTGTTTTGGACTCAAATCAAGTTATTAAGCTAGATTCATGTCCAATGAACCTATATCTAAAAATTTCAAGTGCGTAAACCCAAAATTGTTGGAGGAGTTTGGTAGAGTTCTTAAAAGTCAAATCGTTGAACTTTGACCCATTAATCGCCAAATTTCTCTTCGAAAACCGATCACATCGATTTTCCCAAATCTCAGTACCCGGTATATCAAATTTCGAGTCTGTAGACTAAAAATTGACAGAGTTATTGCGTAGGGAAATGTACACAGATGCACAGACACACAGACACACACAGACACAGACACACACGTTCACTTTTATATATATATATATATACTAGCATGGGTGCCCGGCGTTGCCCGGGTGTTAAGAGGTGTATACTGAGCAAAAAACAAACAAAAAAAAAAGGTCAATTCTTTTAAACTTTGACCCCTATTATGACTCCTTAACATTTATTGTTTCGTACTCAAATCGAGTCATTAAGTTAGATCCATGTCCAAGGGGCCTATATCTAAAAATTCAAGTGTTTAGATCCAAAATTGTCGGAGGAGTTTGGTAGAGTTCTCAAAGGTCACATCGTTGAACTTTGACCCCTTAGCAGCCAAATTTCTGGCCGTAAATCGATCACAAACATTTCCCCAAATCTCAGTACCCTGTATACTAAATTTTGAGACGGTAGACTGACAATTGACAGAGTTATTGCGTAGGGAAATGTACACACACACACACGACACGTTCACTTTTATAGATAGATAGATAGATAGATAGATAGATAGATAGATAGATAGATAGATATAGAGAGAGTCAGACAAAAAACAGAGAGAGCAATATTTTTCTAAGAAAATGCCATTATATATATAATCTCGTGCTATGGAAATACAATTCGAAGCTGAAATGAGCTCTCCTGGTGCAGGATTTGACGGGTGAAAAGGATACCTAGGTTTACCCAATTGCCAGGGTACTCCTTTCGGCGTCGCAGACAAGGTCTGACGGGAAAGTAAGCCAATACGGTCAGTGTGAGCGCAGCTACAGGAGTTGCTGAAAGGTGTTCAGTTCTTCACTGTTCGTCTATTGGGACTCCAAACCGAGTTTTTTTTTTTTTTTTTTTTTTTGTCGGGATTTACTCGTCTGGCCTTTGCCTCCCCCAATGCATTTACAGTGGAGCTATTTGAATATAGCTGGTGAACATTTGAAAATATTTCCAATTTTGACAAAAATATCCGAGATGATCGTTGCAGTTATGGTGGTGTCAAAATGAAAGCGAAATCATTAAATGATTCTTCTTAAAGAGTCAGTGAAAGAAACGCGAATTCGGTGATGGTAAAACTTTGAATGTATTTCCAATTTGGATGAAAAGAACAGAGATCCACGTTTTAGTTGTGGCTGCATGATAGATAGATAGATAGATAGATAGATAGATAGATACATGATGATTGCAACGTCTTGTCAGACGAGTGCCACTCCCTCAGACACTTAAAGTCCACGAGCCCAAAAATGACTTCCATCGCCACAGGACCATTTTAATAGACAAATGCCTGAGGGAGTATCTATACACAGATGATGTTACAGAGTCTAAGCTTTGTACGACAGCTAAGTCTCTATCTCGGTTCAAAATGTTGAGATCCAGCAACAAGCAAGAGCAAGATAGCCAGCAACAAGTTAAACTGGAGACCAGCTTAATGCGGGTACTGATCTCCCGCTTTATGGTTTTTTAAATCAGAGATTTTTTTCTCCTAGAAAGGTTGCCTTCATCAGGGCTTACGGGAGCCCTCTCCACCCAACACACATACATACACACACACACACACAAATATATACGGTGCTAGTTGGCCATTGACCCAGAAAAAGGGTTCATTCGCCCTTTGGAAGATTTTGTTTTTAATCCTTCAGGGAGACTAGCCGCCCTCCTAACCAAACAAGTCTGGTGGTGGGGGGACCAGTTTAGTCCAGGTAACCCGAAGATGAGGCAGGTGCTACTGGGTTATATGGTACCAGTAGCATATGACATGACCTGACATAGATACATATATACATATGTATATACATACATACATAGAATGGTAGTTGCTGATTTTAAAAGAGATCGATAGACAAATAAACAGAGAGAGGGGGAGAGAGACAGAGACGACAAATAAGAAAGGAGAGGAATTCAAGTGGAAGAGGCTGGGGCGAAGTTTTCGCGGCTCGATAAATCAAAGGATAACAATGAGAATAAAGATAACACGAAAGATAAAAGATTGCAAAAAACATGGCGGCTTTTCGTTGTATTGTATTGTTGGCCTCCTGCTGTTTCCCGACAACAATGCGGTGTAAAGCGATCAACTAAAAAAAAAGGGTGAAAAATAACAGTCTCGGAAGGAAGTGCTATTATCACGGATTTCTCCTTTGTCGGTGGCAAAAAGAAAACGCATTTGTGGAGTTTATCTCCCATTGGCTGTGAGATTATCGCAGCATTTATTTTAAGCAGGCCTTTTCTTTCTTTTATTGTTCTTTTTTTCTTTTTTTTCTTTTTTTTTTTTTTGGCTTTACACTTAATACGGACGTGATTTTAAACGTAGACGCGATTCAACACCGCATCTATATAACTGTGTGAATCTAGCATACGTAGTTTTCTAACACACACACACACACACACAAACACACAAACACACACACATACACACACAAACGCGCACACGCACACACACACACACACACGCACATATTCTACTGTTATATAAAAGGAACTTTGCGTGTAAGTCTGTGCATTAGTTCGCTCCTTATGGACTCGAAAACGGCTGGGACGATTTTTATGACATTTAACACGAAATCACATGATATGCCTGGCAGTGTTCTTAGATATGTTTTGTATCGGAATGTCTTGGATAAGTATCGATAATCGATAATCAAAATAATCCATTGAAAAAAGGAACAGGCGATTTTGCCTAAAGTTAACATTTTACACGGCATCCTATCACACATGCATTTGAGAAGTTATATAACTACACAAGCCGAACGGTTTTACATAAAATCAGCAGTAGGTTCTTGGATATGACACGGGGGCGTTCGAAAGTATTTGTGTCGCTTTAAAGCACAATTGAAT
>NC_136484.1:60901087-60981087 GCF_053919585.1 Euprymna scolopes | reverse complement strand
TGTTTCGATTTTCACATTTTTTGTGTTATTTATTTTGTTATTATATATTTTTGCGGTATCGTAAACACTTGTTTATATTTGAGGTTCATATAATGGGCTCTAGATGGCAGTTCTTTTTTCTAATAACAGGGGTCGATAACTCATCTCTAATGCTAATATGTAACCGTCATACAGAAGTGCTGAGGCTACTATTTGGGGCCATGCTTTAAAACATTAACAAGATATAGGTTTACGTTACATTTAAACTTCTGCATATCAGTACATTCAGGGGAGATAAAAAGGAAATTCCAAAGTCTAGCTGTTCGAGGAAAGAAACTATTAGCGTAGAAAACATTTGAACATTTAGGGACCTTAAGAGTGAAGGGGTGGGATTTTGTTGCTAAGCGGGTTTGTCGGAGATATATACGCCGACGGGTCACAAGTGCAACGAGGTCACCAGAGCATATTCCATTGTTGTAAAACCCTTGCCGGAGTTTGTGACATATTTCTATTCTATGGACGTACAGAGCGAACGTAGACCCCACGATATTATTTAATATCGTTTGATGAAGTTGCTAGGAAAGTACATTTTATGTCTAATTTAATGTTTGTTTTTACATTGCATCTTCGGCGATCGGGGGATCTCATCTGTAAGACAGGGAGTAGAGGGGAATAAAGTACGTCCTCGCATTGTGTCAGCATATGATTACTAAGAGGTGTCCAATATTTTAAATAAGAGTCGTTCTCGGTGAGACATAGGTTTCAAATATCGCTTTCGTCGTTAGCTTGCACATGGAATGAAACTATTTAAAGCTTAACCGTTATTGTCTCTTAATAGATTGATTTATATTCCACCATATACGTGGGAACATAGACATTAACGTAATAGAAATAAAAAATATCAGGAACAAAATCGGGATAACAGACTGAAGAGAAACTATAAATTCTGCTTTCGTTTCCTATGTCCTTTTCAGTGCATATTAATATTTGTCGGCCGATTTGATTGTACAATACAAAACCTTTTCGAAGCGGTTATGTTGATAGGCGCTCAATAAACTAATATCTCTAATATCAATAGCCAGCGGATAAAATCTGAATTCATACCTTTATTCCGAAGAGATTAATGCATAATTTCTCCAATAGGGTTTCATGTCAACGAACACATTGTATAGTCTGCGAAAACAGCAATCAGGCCAATCAATACCCCTTGCAGCAAACAGGTGATCTTAAAATGGAGGAGTCGTAAGATAATTAATATCCTTTTAATTCGGATGAAGGTAGAGTAGGTACATCTTTATTTTTCCTAATTTTTATATCTTAATATCTTTTCCGTGCACAAGTGCATACCTTTAATAGTATTCTCTATAGAAACCTGACTTCGTACAGTTTCCTTGGTTCAGTTTTAGATAAGTTATTAACAAGAGAAACCTCATGAACGTTGGCAATAAATGTATTGGGAGGAGAGTAGTAAGTAGACCTTTGGGCCACTTTTGGCAACCTCGTAACTTTTGCTTCCCTTATTTTGTTCTTACGTCCTAACATTCCATGAACGATGTTTCTGACAAAAGATGACGTATTGCTGTTTTGGGGTCGGGATCTATACACGTAACGCTTATCGTTGACTATGTTTTCTTTTGTTTTGTATTTTAAACTTAAAATTGTATTTTAGCTTCTTACATCAAGAGACTTCAAGCCTTGCCTGGAGCGACTTTCATATAGCAGGTAACGCTATAGATATGACAAGACTCGAACCCATGGCAAAACATCGTCATTCTATGCTAGTGTTCACTTCATCTGAGCCAAATCACAATCGACACGTTAAATATGATATGTAATCGAAGGGATATTTTTGAATTGTTCTCATGTATTTTCCTACGCGTGAGAGTAAAATAAGACACAAGTAAATGTAAATGTAAAGAAAAATCTAGCTCCCCCCCCCTTAAACGGAGTATCTTCGATTCGAAGAATAAAAAAAAATGTCGCAATCTAAAAGGACTCTCTGTCACTGCCTGAAGACAGAAAACACTAGATGCAGTATTAGAACAGATGCTGATCTTTATTCCCAGAATTACAATGCTACTACTACTACTACTACTACTACTACTACTACTACTACTACTCCTTTTACTATTACTGAATGTGATTTCCCCTCTGACAATATTTGACAAAATAATGGCTAATGTATGATCTCAATTTAACATTAGCATATTGATATGATTTTAATGTTTTTCTCCAACGAAGTAAAAAAAATATATATATATATATATAAAAGTATTGTCAGTATATAATATATATATAAAAATATATATATAAAAATATATATATATAAGTATTGTCGCAATATTTGAGAACATGATTAATTAAATAATAATCATGACCGTATAAATATTTGAAACGTTTTGTGTGTCGATGGCTAAGTGGTTAACGATGCGGACTAACAAACTGACTACGCCAAGTTCGAATTTAGTTCATTCCACAGAAACAGTTTTTCCCCCCTTTTTACAAAGGAGTCACCACTTATCAAGGCATGAGGGACACTCCAGGATAAGGGTCCATGTGTATACATAGGTAGTGGAAATTTTGTAAATTGGATGACTTAGAGAGACGGTTCATCAAGAACTTGCTTACATTGGATATGATGGTGGAAAGCAGGCAATCGGAAGAGAGTTCCACAGGCGTGCAGTTCTAAGAAAGAAGCTTTGTTTATGGAATCTACGTTTAGGTTTAGGCACAGATAAAGAGTGTGGAAAATTGCACCGAGCATACACTTGACCCTGTGTCTAACTTTCCGAAAATGAGATGAATATCTGTCGATACTCCTATAAATTTGTGTTTTTTTTTCTTGTGTATTGATATTCATATTAAAAATTGTGTATTGATATTCATATTAAAAATTGTGTATTGATATTCATATTAAAATCCTTTTTCTATTTATTTAAAAAGAAAATCCAATCTTGTTATACATGGGTCATGGAATTGCATTCATCTGCAAAAGTCCATACTACGTTGCATATTCTTTTCAAACATCGGTTTTAATCAAATCCCTATTAGTTTATTAGACATGAAACTTAATATAAAGAGTATTCGAACCCATGTGAAACTTTATATTTAAGTTTTAGCCGGAGAAAATCGGTGCATAAATGTGAAAGTTTAAAAAAAATGGAATTTGTCAGGCGAAGGTCGAACGGCGGATTACGAATGCGTAACATAATAGCTATGAGTTCGTGTTTTAATTTTTAGCCTTGAAGTAAACATGGCACTAACGTTAAAGTAAATCGTAAGCTAAACGTTTTGGTTTCGATCCTCGGTGGTGGCGCACGAGTCATTTTTTTTCAGCTTTTTAAATCATTGCTATATATTGGGTCCAATATAATATAATAATAAATATGAAATCTGCATTAAACAAAATATCGTATTTAAGCGTATTTAACGACCGGGCACTGCCAGGCGGCCTGCTAGTAATAAATAGTTTAAACATTTAACACGCATTAAGCTGACGTGTGAGAGGTTACACATAAAAGGTAATTTTAGAAGAAGACAAAGAATGTAATAATCACTTGAATTTAAAAAGAGATCAATTTATTCAATTTGTTAACGGCGCAACTGAAATTTACTTTATTCTTTAAATAGATATTTAGTCGGTCCGTGGATAAAATAAAGAACAATACGACGATGACAACGCTGCATTATTTAAATTAATTATTGCAATTTTATATAGTGTGATAATGCAAGCGAGGAAAGGGGCATGAGTTCTATATATGCCACCATATAAGAGGAAGGTTACGTTATGGGGTATAACAGATCAGCCAGTCATTGGCATGTGACTGGCTTCACCTGTTACACTAATCGTTTTAGACACGGTACCATGATGATGTGACGATGGGCCACTCATTAGGGCCTCAGTATCAAGAGACAAACCATATCTGAGATGTTGGATGTGACTGTGTGGCTCCTCCTTCTCCCAGGAAACGTCTTGACCTTTGATGGCATTCGGGTTGGAATCTTTCTTTTCCTCAGGGTCGTTTCTTCAATGAAGGCATTTATGGCAGACATAACAAAAAACGACACGCGACACAACTGTCTTGTCTAATCTTAACTATTCATTTTACAAAAAAATATATTACAATACAATATACAAATTATAATTAATTTTTACAAGTAAACCTAGGCAATAGGCTCTTCAAAACTAACTAACCTACCCTAACTAGTGTTGAGGGAGGAGTGCTCCCCTCCTTCCATTTACGGAGAGACAGATATATGCGTGCTCACCTCATGACAGTCCGAACAGAAAAGAGATCGATCTAGAAAGGGAATTCTGGGAATACATTTCTTTGTATATCTACGCTTATGGCCAAATCCCCACTCAGCCATGCTGTAGGGTGTGTTAGCAACCGTGGCACTGTGATATAGTGCCACAAGGTAGGTGACTTCCGTTTAGCTGTTTGCTCATTTTTGAGATCGGGATTTTTCCCATTTCAGATGTGTCAGTCAACGGTTTTCCCCAAGGCCACTAGGAGCATTTCCTCGTTGGGATATTGAAAATAATCACGTTTCCCTTTCATTGGTTTTCCACTGCGCCAATAAACAAAGTAAACTTATGGCTTTGTCCCTAGCCTCGGTGTAGCCATTTGGCCGACGATAAGTATTCTCAAGGACAACACAAACCTTTATTATAAAATGCTTATGAAAGTTGTTATAGCGAATGAAAAGAAAGGGAAATATCCCTATTTACTTTCATTTTACTTCATTCGATGTACTCAGAAATTAAGAGGGCCCGTTCCTGGCACTAATACTTGATCTCTATATGAGATTCGTAGATATTCGAGTGCTCCATTAAATGGTTCTCTTATCTTTCAAATAAGTTTTCACAGAAACCTGTTTATTGAAATGTGGGAAGATATTGTGGTGGGTTTTGTTTTTTGTTCATAAAATGATTAAAAGAATGACGTTTTCGAGAACCAATTTTACTAAAAATCTAAGGTAATGGACAAAACGGTATATATTGTGACCCGCGTAGTTTCTAACAAGTCAGCAACATGGCCGACCCCGTTCGAAAACTTTGGAAACACATGCATTAGTCGAACGATTTTTCATAGGAACTGTTCTGTTATTTTATTTTGAAGATTGGCGCAGCACGAGAAAAGTCAACTTGACTTTATTAACATAGAAATTACTTTATAAAATATATGTATATGCATGAAGTAGTGTATATATACATGCATATGGATACATATATATGTGTGTATATATATATATTCAAGCAAATATTATTAAATGCAAAGGAGACATTTTGCTTTATGATTCTTTTTTAATTTTTCGATTTTCCGTATAATCTTTGTTGTAGCAAAATCCAAAATATTAACAACATGAAAATTATACAACATGAAAATAATATTTAAAAAGTTAAAAATTCTTGAAGCGTTATATATTAGAACCCTTAAACTCACTATAAATGATATTGCATTCGAGAAAAGCAGTAACGTTCTAAAATGTCTTGTGTAATTCGTATTAGACGGACTTCATTAACAGTGTCCACGAACTTGCTAATTTTAATATTCGAATTGTTAATCGACCTATATTAATCGACTTTTCATCGACTCTATATATTTAACTTATCGCCGTTTACTGTATAATTTAGTTTTCACTTTTAATTCTCATTTTCGCTCTTTCGCACTTTTACTTCAACATCTGATGATGATTCGTGGACGAATCGAAAGTGCTCGTGAGAGCAACAATTATGGAACTTTTATTAATATTTTTTTTATTTTGATACAAAAAAGATTATACGCAAAATCGAAAAATTAAAAAAAAAATCACAAAGCAGTGTCTCTGTTGCATTTAATAATATTTGCTTGAATGAAAAAATGCTGCCTAAATATACCAATTTCAAATTACATGTATATATACACACACATATATATATATATATATATATACACGAAAATATATAAATACATATAGGTACAGATATAGATATATTCATTAATTTCCACAGCCTTAGCTCATCAGTTAAACACATATATAATCGAGATTCAAAAGTCGAATTCCTTGTATATATATATATATATATATATATATATATATATATATATATATATATATATATATATATATATATACTAGCATTTCATCCCGGCGTTGCCCGGGTGTTTGGAGGTGTATGTAAAAAAAGGCGATCAATCTTTTTTTTAAATATGACCCCTATTATGACCCCTTAACATTTATAGTTTTGGGCTCAAATAAAGTTATTAAGTTAGATCCATGTCCAAGAAACCTATATCTAAAATTTCAAGTGGTTAGACCCTAAACTGTCGGAGGAGTTTGGTAGAGTTCTCAAAGGTAAAATCGTTGAGCATTGACCCCTTCACATCCATATTTCTGGCCGAAAACGGATTACAAAGATTTTCCCAAATCTCAGTATCCTGTTAATCAAATTTCGAGTCTGTAGACTAAAAGTTGACAGAGTTATTGCGTAGTGAAATGTACACACACATTCATTTATATATGTGTGTGTGTATGTGTGTGTGTGTGTATGTGTGTGAATCAAATGAAAAATGAAGTAGCACAGATAGATTGATATATAGAAACAGTAGAGATAAAAAAAAGAAAAGTGATGAAATTTGATCTGATATCATACAAAACGCTTTTAGTTTTCAACGATACTGTAGAATTGTCTCCAGTTCTCGTTTTACGTCATAACATTCAAATTGACCAATCGGCGTAAATAGAGTGACGTCAGTACCTACACCACCGCCCTGCCTCCTTTGAAATAGAACAGAACTCTTTGTCATTCCGAATACATACCGTCTTTGATTGCAACTCAGGACATATATATATTACTATGGGCTGCGGACACAGCCTCCTCCGTCAAACAAACCTGACCCAACCCTCTTGTGATGCGCTAAACATGATCGCAACTTAGAGATAAAATTGTAATAAAAAGAGACAATATTCATAGAAATGTGTGTCCTGTCTCTTATGTATACAACATTCGCATGCGCGCACATACACACGCCCCAACGCACACATAACTTTATCTTTGTAAAATTGTGTATGTTTATGTGTTTTATATTAATTTATGTACACAATTAACTGGTAAACTAGTTATTCGATCATTATAAATTATGGAACACAGCTGCTGGGCTTAGGGGCATATAATATGGGTTGTATCAATATTTATTTAATTTTATGCAAAGAATGCAAATATGTGAACAAATTTTTCGTAAAAACTAGATATATGTTGTGAGGAGTCACCCATACTCTTCCTAACGGTAGGAATAAACCCAGAGGTAGGACTTTCCGGACTGTCTATTAACTTCATAGTTAGCTTTGGTTAAGATTCGAATCTGGACGATCAATCTGACAGAAACTAGATCAGTTCGACGGCCTTTTGATGTCGAACAGATGCAAAATGTTCTGTATAACCCTAAGCAGTAGGCTAGGTCGATTTTTTATTTAAAAAGAAATCAACTTGGCTAAACCCAGTAAAGTTGTGTAGTAGTGAAATAAATACTCATACAAAAAATAAGATCTCTTAGTTGCGTCGTTATCTGAGGAAATGACATTAAAGATAATCTACATAAACGAATTATACAATATAATATTATTTATATATATATATATATATGTATATATATGTGTGTGTGTGTGTGTGTGTGTGTGTGTGTGTGTGTGTGTGTGTGTGTGTGTGTGTGTAGCCTTTTTGGGGGGAATTTTATAAGTTCCAAATCTTAGTAACTATTAATTAGAATTTAACAAATAAAGGCACGTGGGAAAGGAAAGTACCTGAGTTGTGTAGTGGGCTATATGACAGTTGGCCGAAACGTCGCACATTAAAAGGATCATCCATTATTCAGAGCCTATTTTTTGGCACTTTTTACAGCCAGAAAATGTGTCAATCATATTTATTCGTTTTTCTAGTTTTTCTAGTTTTGCATATGAATTACAAAATATATGATATTTCTCTAAAACTTCTGGCCTGATAGAGCTGAGACTAAATCTTGCTGCTATGGTTTTAAATGGTTTGAAATACCAGCAAGGGGAGACTTGATTCAAAATATTTCTTATATGTTGTAACTCCCCTCTTTTCTTTTAATACATGAAGTAAATTTCACAGTGTATAAGAATTATTTTTGATACTGGAGATATTTATAATCGTGCCCTATTTTCTAAAGAGGGGGGATTAATATATGAAAAATATTTGGAATCAAATCTCCCTTTTCTGTTATTTCAGATCATTTGAAACTATAGTAGCAAGTTTTAGTCTTCCCTCCATCAAGGCCAGAGGTTTTGATATATATATATATATATATATATATATATATATATATATATATATATATATATATATATATATATATATGAATGGAAATTTAGTTCATTAACTATAAAGTTATGCGATAAAACTATATGACTTGGAATTTTATTGTAAACAGTTATGTTAAAATACAAGATTCCATTTAAATATTGCAGCTAAGTCCAACTGTTAGCATTTAATAGAATATATATATATATATCAGTAAAGCACAACATTTATTACATAATTAATATTTTTAATGATGTGCGGATGAGGTGGTCATACAATTGTCCATTTTTTACCCGCTATAGAAGCTACAATAAATGTAAATTCCACAAACATATGTACCTAAGGACAAATATTATTGATGTTGAATTTTTCGGAGCATAGCATAACATATTTATTATATAATAAAACTTGTATTATACTGAGTTATATATGTATGCACTGATGTATATACATATATACATATATATACATATATATACGCATATATATATGCGTATATATATATATGTATATGTCTTGGACTTCCGATTCTTTGACTGTCATGGCTCTTGTGGGCTGCGACGTTGTTTGGCTGTGGAATTTATTATATACAATCTCTCACATTCTGAAAATCCTATCATAAGTTGCTCGCTTGGTTAGCATTGCTGGATGGCATCGTCCTTTCGAGTTAAAACTCCTACCTGTGAGACATCGGATTGGGGTTATTAGCTGGTTGGATGACCGCGTCCCTTCTTGAGACGAAGTAGGTTCATTTCACAGTCGGATTTCGGCGCGGTTTGCTTGATCTGTGTTGGTTAATAGAAATTCTTGTGTGTAGGGCGTTAGCTCAGTTTGTAGAGTGCTTGCCTTGCATGCAAGAGGCTCGAGTTTCGAATCCTGAGTTCGGATGTGTCTAACTGATAGCCCAAATGAAGGCGAAACTCGAGTCTTCGACTTCCGGTTCTTTGACTGTCATGGCTCTTGTGGGCTGCGACGTTGTTTGGCTGTAGAATTTATTATATACAATCTCTCACATTCTGAAAATCATATATATATATATATATATATATATATATTAGTGATTATTTTGGAAATATCTGAGTGGATGAGAAAGACTATTTCTATGAAAACATAAGATTATAGAATTGCCATCCCATTAACGAAACGGCTGCAATGAAAAGATCTGAAATGAAATAAACAAAAGTTATGTAAAAGAAAAAATGCAAGTCTTTGAATTTATACAAAATGTTGTACTATATATATATATATATATATATATATATATATATATATATATATATACGAGTGAATACTTACTGTAAAAAAATAACGGCTGAAAATTATTTCGCTTGTGCCTAACCTCACTATCTATCTAGATATATGGATATATTGCTAAAACATACATCTAAATCATATAAATAATAGCTATTTAATTTCTTAGATATACATCACCATCATCATCATCATCATCTTGGATGAATTCGAAGATTCTGTTGTTGGCATTGCTTTCCCCAAATTTTTCTGGTTCGAATTATTTATAGAAAGACATTGTGTGCTTTCGGAATGCTACACTGTCCTATGTGACGGTGAGTTTTGTGGAACGAACTGAATTCAAACATGAGATCCCCAGGTTGTCAGTTGCTGAACCATCGTTATCTCCTGATATAAATTACTGGCCGGACGCCCGGCGTTGTTTGTCCGTCCAATACGTTTAAACATGATATGTTCATTTATGCAGATTGCGTATGTATTATTATAGAATCAATTCTCTATTGATTATTATATACTACGAGGAATAATTTGCTGGGTAGACTAATTCGCAAAAACTTTAAAAAATAATAATGATAATGTCGTTCATTAAATTCCGTACATGTTGGTTTATAATATCATGTCAGCTGATTATTAGGCTTGGTGATCTTTAAAATGTCTTTCTTCTTTTATAGATGAAAAAAGAAGAAATTTTACAGGTGTATATTTGATTTTACATCGGCCATATTTACATCGGTGTAACATGAAATATTTCCCTGTAAAAATTCTTTTTACCTATAAGAAATTAATTACTATTTTAAAGATCAGATTTTTGGGGGATTTTTAATACATATCGGATGAATTTCTGTACAAAACATATCTAAGAAAACTGATTGTGTGTGAATAAAACTTCTCAAATTCATCTGTGATGCTGGACTGTATAACGTGTTAAATTTAGTCAAAATCGCCTGCTCCTTCTTTCATCGGATTTTCTCGAGTATCGAGGACATACCAATACATAACCTATATAAGAACACTGTCAAATACATGAAGTAATAGATGTTAAATTTCTAAGTTCATAAAAATCTACAAGCTGTTTAGAATAGGGAATAAACTCACAGACACACAAAAAGTTCCTTTTATATAATAGTAGAGAAGAAATGATATAATGCACGTTAGTTTTATTATAGCATTGAATATACCAGAAGAATTGGCGAGAGTGGAGGAAACTAATATTGTTTGAATGGAAACGGCATTAAAATAAGTTATAAACTAAAAAGTAAAGCTAGGCTCAAAAAGAAATTCGGAAACTATAAATCTTTTATTTACAAAGAGAGATGGTATTTTTTCCGTCTTAATACAGAGGCGGACTTATAAATACATCTTGTTTACCGTATCAATGTTCAGACACAAGAAAGGCATCATTATTCAAATGAATTAATTCAAAACACAAACCACATCTCGAAACAGAGACAATTCTTGTTTTGTTTGGCCTCTTATATAATAAAACCTCTGCCCGAATAATTCTCTACTTTGAACATTATATATATATATATATATATATATATATATATATATAAAGCTGAATGCCTCTGTGTGTGTGTATGTGTGTGTGTGGTCACGAATAGGTTCCTATATGGTTGACTATTTTAAAAAACTGATGACATATAATGATAGAAGATGTATCGAGACATAGGAATGGGTATGTTTGATCTGGCAGAACGGTGGTTCATTAAAATTGTGGGGTCTGCGTTAGCGCCTGGTCCAAAAAGTATGGAAATAAAAAATTTAAAAAAACTTTTACAAGTGTTTTTGATATAGATGTACATAATAATACTTTGATAAGTATGTTTAATTTAAATAGGGATGGTATAATAGAATTGTGGAGTCTGCGTTCGCGCCTGACCTCCATAGAATGGAAATAGGCACAAACTTTAATAAAAACATTTCATATCTATCTGCGTAAGTATACTTCGATAATTATGTTTCAGTTTGGAGAAATATGGTATAATAAAATTATGTGGTGTTCGTTCGCGCCTGACCTCCATAGAATGAAAATATGTCACAAAGTTTAACAAGGTTTTTTAATATAGATCCACATAATATTGTGATAAGTGTTTCAGTGTGAACAGGTATGGTATAATAAATTATGGGGTTTATCTATTTTATTTTTACTTTCATCATATTTTGCTTTGTTTTTGATACCCCCAAATTCGAAGCTATCTCTTTACGACCCCTTCTTTTCATAACCTATCATACTTTCATAAATCAGAGTCCAATTTCTGTAAGCTGTTTTTGAACCCAGTCAACGACGAGTACTTTTGCTAGAATATATATATATATATATATATATATATATATATATATATATATATATATATATATATATATATATATATATATATATAGGGTTGACTACTTAAAAGAAGCCCGATCTTTCACTTAACAATCAACTGACAAAATCCAATTCTTTTTCTAAGATGGCGCTACATCTCACAGATCAGACCCGAATATACAGGGTGACCCCCCCCCCCAAAAAAAACAGAGAACATTCAATTGTTTTTTCTGAGAATTTTGCAGTTGACGGAGACAAAAAGCCAAAGACCCTAGTGTTTTGATGTGATGTCTTGAATATAATAAACTAGTTATAACCAAAGTTTCATTTCATTCGGACAAAACACTAAGGAACGAGGCCTAATTAGAGTGTGGGCCCGTTTTTATGGGTCACGAGTGGCGGACGGATGTTTATTTAAATAGACATTCGGACAGATTAATTTCGGCCACCGATTCCGTAGTCAGGGGGGTAGAGCTGCCGACTGTCATCACGACGGTTCTAGGTTCGATCCTCGGCTTGGGATAGGTGTTAGTCTAGCGGCACTGATGAGTTGTGAAACAACGAAACAGGTCTGTATGTCGATGACTAAAAATATATTTTATAAAGCCCCCCTCTTGGGTAGAGCACTATCGTAAAATTATCTTACTCGCTACTTAATTTAGCTGAAAAAAATGCGAAGCTCGCGGTTTGTTTACAAGCAAACGTTTGAGCCCTCTACGAGTGGCGGACGGATGTTTATTTTCGCACAGATTAATTTCGGCCACCGATTCCGTAGTCAGGGGGTAGAGCTGCCGACTGTCATCACGACGGTTCTAGGTTCGATCCTCGGCTTGGGATAGGTGTTAGTCTAGCGGCACTGAGTTGTGAAACAACGAAACAGGTACGTATGTCGATGATTAAAAAAAAATATATATATATATATATATATATATATATATATATATATATGTGTTTTGGGAAGATTAATCGGAATAAGAATCGGGAATCAGAAAAATCGCAGCTTCTTAGTGTATCGAAATTGGTATCAGAATCGAAAAAATTTCTGCCTATTTTCCGATGCCAAAAACGATTTCTGTATCTTTTATTAAAATTTTGTTTTAAAAAATCTTTCACTGCAGCAGTAATAATACAGTAATAAATGCAGCAATTAATATTTGATTTAAACGAAATAGCAAAACTAAAATCTACACATCACCCTCCCACACCCGGCCATTTTCACGTTTGAGAAAATATAGCCATCTTAGCATGTGTTTTTTTTTTTTTAACGGTAATCGGGACAAAATAACCATTTTAAAAGAGCTTAATATTTAGAAATTTATAAAAAATCGGAATCGGAATCAGGAATTTAGTACGGAATCGGTGTAGAATCGTCCCATCAATAATATATATATATATATATATATATATATATATATATATATATATATATATATATATATATATATTCAATTTGTCTTTACATAAGCAGCAATTTGTTGCTACACAGTCATGAGCATGTTTCGGTCTTCTAGTGTTTAGTAACTAGAGACCTCATCAGGCAACAAACGCTTATTTACGAAAGCGGAATTCAAAACCTATCTATCTATATATATATATATATATATATATATATATATATAAAATCACACACACACTCATATATATATATATATATATATATATATATATATATATATATATATACACTCATATATATATATATGAGTGTGTATGTGTGCATATATATACATATATGTGTAAAGGGCGAATGAACTCTTTTTCTGGGTCAACGGCCAACTAGCACCGTGTATATTTGTGTGTGTGTGTATATGTGTATTGGGGTGGAGAGGGCTCCCGTAAGCCGTGGTGAAGGCAACCTTTCTAGGAGAAGCAAATCTCTGATTTAAAAAAAAACATAAAGCGGGAGACCATTACCCGCATTAAGCTGGTCTGCAGTTTAACTTGTTGCTGGCTATCTTGCTCTTGCTTGTTGCTGGATCTCAACATTTTGAACCGAGAGAGAGACTTAGCTGTCGTACAAAGCTAAGACTCTGTAACATCATATTTGTATAGATATTCCCTCAGGTATTTGGGCTCATGGATTTTAAATGTCTGAGGGAGTGGCACTCGTCTGACAAGACGTTGTAATCATCATATGTGTATGTATATATATATATGTGTGTGTGTATATATATGTGTGTGTATATATATATATATATATATATATATATATATATATATATATATATATATATAATTATTCCACAAGCACCACTACTAAGCCTTTTTTGGTTTAAAAAATAACGCGTTTGATTATTATTTTTTCTTCCATTTGCATGAACATATATGAAGTTAGATGAAAGACATTGGATTAATTACTGAACAAAATAACATTTACCTTGAGATGGATCGACACATTTTGAAATCTGTGAAGTCCCTATTTATTTTACTCCTTTCGAAAGAATTGATGTTTACTTAATTAATAATCCGTGAATATAAAAACCGTATGATTACTTGTTTGCATAACATGCCAATTTAGAACCCTGCCCCAATCTTTATTTTTATTTACAAACTAGATGTATATACCCGGTGTAGCTAGGTCAGTAAATATTAACGGGTGGAAGGTTTAGTCACATAATAGGTAAGATACACCGAATATCCTGGCTTCTAACGATTTTCTTGAACGTGAACCAGATGGGATTTATGGAAGCATGAAATACATCGAGTTTCGTTTATGAAAATTAAACTCTCATAGTTTAAAGGAGAAATAACCCACACATGTTAAATGATTAAACGTACTTCCGTATTTAAAGGTATTTCTGTCGGCTAATAATAACTGAAAATAAATTAAATTTAATATGTATTAAAATAAAAATAAATTTAAAAAAAACAACTTTAAATAACATTTCTAAATATATCAATTAAAACAATTCTGTTTCAACAAATAATTAATATCATCGAGCTAATTATTAAAATAGATTTTCTATAAGTTAGTATGCAAATGAGGTTACTTCATGAATGTAGATTTTCTTTGAATAAATAGTATTAATAAAAATCAAGCTGGGGTGAGAGTGTGTTAACATCCGCTTTCTGTATGAAAATTCAGAGTGGCCTTTGTATATAATAATCAAATCGTGAACAAGCAAACACAAAGGAATACTTATAGGGGGTCATCTATAGATTTTATTTACATTATTTATTTATTATAATAGCGAACTCTGTATAAACCGTTGTTGTCTTCAAGTCTTTCCATATACAGTTTTGCTTCGTTCATTGACTCCTTGTTCCCCTCTTATACAGACAAACTTTTTGATAATTCTCTTAGTTACCTTTAAGAAAGTAGTTATATTTTTGTCAAAGTGTAACTTTGAAATATGCCACTACTAAAAATCGACTTGTAATTTATTTTACAGTATGTCTAACAGATTTTTAAATTTTAAACCCCTTAAATACTGTCGATTTCTTGCTTTTTAACAACCAAAATTGACACGAAACGAAATTGTATGCATATTTTAAGTAGCTGTTGCATACATGTCCTTTTTTTTTACTTGTTTTAAAATCGAATTTCTGTGAGATTTAATTGTTTCGGTATGGTTTAATCATTTCATTTATTAAATAAAATTGTTGAAAATTAAAACATGAGTTTTAGAAATTGTTTTTGAGAGATATTTGAACATCTCTTCTCACAAACTGAAAAAAGGTTAAGTATACCCTAAGAAAATGTTAAGAACACACATCTAGACTGCAACACGATAAGCTAGGGTTCATGTCCGACTATTCCATTCTATGAATATTAGTGTTGGGGCGATTACTCTGAATCAGAATCGAAAAAATCGGAACATTTTTGAGTATGGGAATCGAAAAAAATGTGTGCCTATTTTACAATGCCACAAACGATTTCTTTAATTATCTATTTTTTTACTTCCTCTTGTTTAAGACAAAATCTGGTACTTGTACATTTTAATCAAGACATTAAAAAATTAAAATATCGAAAAAAAAAGGGTTGTATTGTACGTATCGGTTATGGGACGAAGTCCCCCGAAAATAAATTCACTTATTTCATCAAGTAGTTTCTTTTTTACAAAGTATTTGTTATGATACCGAGCAAAATGTTCGATTTTTAGGAAGAAAAGCTAGTATTAAAGATGGGGAGGGAGTGTCGGCGCTTTAACTTGAGTTATCTCGCCGTGGCATGTTCAAAAGATTCCAAGATGGCTGATGTCAACGCGCTCTCATAAAAACGTGTTTTTCTGCTGTAAAAAAACTACTCAATCAAATTATGTGAAATTTTTTTCGGAGACATCCAGTCCAAAACGGGCACGGAAAATAACATTTTTTTCTATATTTTCTTTTTTTAATGTCTTCATTAAGTACCAAAAATCTTACATTTCTGGTAAAATAAATATTTATTGATTTTAAACTAGTAGAAAAGCAAAAGTTTATAGATCATTTCCCCCAAAAGTGTTTATTTAAGAAAATATATGCACAATATCATGTATTATAACGGTAATTAAGAAAAATAACATCTTAACAGTTAAATATTTCGATATTAATAAATAATCGGAATCTGTAATTGTACCGGAATCTAGATAAAAAAATATTGAAATCGTCCCATCACTAATGAATATGTTTTTTTTTTTTTTTTTTTTTTTTTTAGTATTTATTTTAACTGTCCATAGGTTCCGTTTACTTTCGTATTCATCCATAAATTTTATTCATTTACTCATTCAATTATAAATTATAAGATATGCGGGTGCTTATAAATTATTGGTCACTGATGAAAATCACATGTCCATTAAAAACACTTTGGTGAACTAGCGTATCACGCAGAAATGAATATCTTTACCAAAAATTAGAAGAAAATAATGATTAAGTAGAGGATTAATTACAAGTGAAAATCAATTTTATCGTGAATTACAATTGATCGTATTATGTGCTATTGAAGATTATTTTAAATACAGGGGAGGTAAAGTATTCTGTCATATTCGCGATTGGTACTTCTGTTGTAATCAATGGTGGGTCGATAGATATGATATTACCGGTTTTTTTTTAATTTCTTATAAAATGTTGTACTCGGTAATTCTAATCTATTGGTGTTGGCACTTACTTCTGGAAGACACCTAAGTACACAGAATGCTGTATATGACGTATTAACACCCACTTTCCTTATACAATGACGTATTCCGAGGGGCGTATAAAGCGACGATGACGTGAGCCTCGAAGTGTACAACTGCAGTACTAGCATTTACTCATTTTACAAACGGCAAACGCCGGGCGGCATGTTAGTATATATACATTAGTTTAAGTACCCGTCACAGATAGGGTGCATGATTGACGTATTTGATACCGTTGCAAACTATGGATTCGGCTATGCTGAGTTCAAATTTTTGGGGTGTATTGGATTCGAATCAAGCACAAATACCACGACAAAAATATAAATTCACAGTCGTAGTATTGTTATACAAGTTAGAAAAGTATTTCATCCAAGGCATGAAAATTGTTAAACAAAATGTTTTTACTATAGGCTTAAAAAATAAAGGTACAAGATTTAATTTGAACTTTATTTATCTTCAAAGTGCACTTTTATAAATTTTACAAAGTAAGGTATAAAAATTTAATTTAAGTTGAATCAAAAATTAACCTTGGATTTATTTTATGTAATGTACATTCTGTTGCATTTTTTTTTAAATCATTAAAAATTTTATATCTATATCATTAATTGCTAGATGAAAGATAATGCTTTTAAATTGCAACAAAATGTACAACCCCCGTTATATAACAGTATAACATAATGCATAGAATAGCTTCCCCTTTATTTTCTCACTTTCATTTCTCTTTGTTTTTGTTTTTATGCTGAAGATGAGGCATCTTACTTGATACCAGAAATCCACACAATATTTCTGATATTCCAACCGAGAAATTATTAAGCATTCTAACTGTTTAAAAGTGTAACTGTTTGGGACTCTGTTACACTTAGTTCGCCTGGTACCTTCGCCAAAGGATTTTATTTAGTTCTGTTTTTATGGACATAGTTGATTCTATGATTACTAGAATGATGGAAATCTTCCCAAGATTCCAGTTTCTTTTTATAGCATTCAGTTCTCTTCCCCCTCCCTGTTTGTATGGTTAAGCGTTAATAGGATTTGTAATATGCGACTGGTATTAAGTACGATTGGATGCTGATGACTTTGGAGGTCAGATGTCGGCTCATCTGCCAAATATACCCAGTAAAGCAAGTGCAAGAGAGATTCAAAAATGGCATGTAAACGGACGGTTATAATCTTAAAAAGATCTCTCGGTTAGAATATTCGAGTTAGCGGGTGGACGTTTAGCATCCGGTAGGATACTCTATGCCTAGCTTGGACAAAGTTATGAGAATTATTTTTTTTAATTAAATCACTGATTGTTGACCATGGTTAGGGATTTATTTAAAGTCGGGGTGAATTGTTATCGAGAATTTTAAAAACATGAAAGGGTAGACAAAACAGGTGTTTTTACATTTTGCATCACCGAAAATACTATATTATACTTGACTTTAGAAAAGTGCATACCTTTTTTTGTTGTAGAAATTGACGAACAAATACATTAGTTTCAATAAAATCATATATTTCATGATTAAAAAGAGCACCTGCTATTTCTGCGTCACCCTTTCCTAATAGAGATAAACTCTTAGATGTCTGTTGGAAAGGCCCAGCAATGGCCAACTCCTATCAAAGGAAATAATTCTATAATAGCTCCTATAATAAGTGGTCTTGGATATGACCTTAAACACTATCCAGTGGTGAGGCCCTAGCTTGCAGACTTTGGGGAGTATGGAGCCACCCTTTAATTGCCATTGCTCCCAGGTCCACTTTGACCCGGAGTGGTAGTACCTGTTAGGGTCCCAACTATGGGTTAAATAGAAACCGACTTGAAAACAACAAATATATTCTATTAAAAAAAATTTCTTCCGAATCTTTGGATGCGGCATTAAATAACCTGAAAAGGGTTGATATGCCGTAAAACAAAAACAACCAACTATAATAAGTTGATAAAATATATTAAAAATATGAACCACCGTCGCTGTCCTGTTTTCATTAAGTTATCCGCCTACCCAATGTAATGATCGAGAAAACATCTTTATCTCTGGCCTACGAAAAGTGGACTGCGTCGCATTGCCAAAACTGTGGCTTTAGTGCATCTAATGATTAAACTTTGAATAATGATTTTCGACGTTTCCCGTCCTGTAATCTCCTGTTTTACCTTCCGTGTTCACCTTTTTCCGTAGTTATTCTCGTTATCGCATTTCGATAGGCCACTTTTGCGATCGACATTAAAAGAGTAGTGCGAGGCAAATGGGAAATGTTAGCTCGATTCAAACATAATCGTGGTAAAAATGCAAGAGCAATGCAAACAATGAAAACGCAATAACAACACAAACAGTTCTACCCGGAGGAACACGAGGGTGGAAAAGAGAAGATTAGAAGATTAATTCTAGCTTTAAAATACGATGATTTTTCTTAAAGAAGATAATAGTAAAAATACGTGTTATATTCACACAGTCCACCCCCGACAGTATCGGATTCTGAAGTGGCTTTATAGTAATATCATGTCGTGAAGTAGAATATAAAAAGTGCTTTTTTAACATTTTTGTGTTTAAGAATTAAATTTGCAAAAAAAAAAAAAAAGTTACCTCACGGCTTTTGTTTTAAAGTATTTTAAGACGCCATTGAACGGAACAACAAAAGACATAACATGCATACAAATGAAAGAGGAAGAAGAAATCTGAATGAATGAAGAAACAATCAAGGAATTAAAGAAAACTGTTTTAGTAAAAAAAATGATTGCACAATGCTGTGTGTTTGGTAATGGCAATTTCGTTTCGTTTGACAATATCATTCCATTCGGCAATTTTAATGAATGTTTGAAGATCAGTAGCCGATTCCCACTTTTCGATAATTGCTCGTTCACTCAAATCATTACCGATTGGGTTGATCAATTATGTTTCTGGCTATTTCCATTTTTAAGACAATCTTTTGATTATTTGAACATGCCAATGCAACTAAGCGACACCAACCAGTAAATTTACATTTGCGCAAAAACCTGGACTATCTGATTATATGTGTGGTGTTGTGCACCTGCATTGATATTAAGTCAGTTAAATATTGTGCTATTTTGATTAATCGGACTAGTGTTATAATCTTCGCTGTTGCTTTCATAAAAGTTCAGTCGTCACGCTTTGTCGGAATCGGAAATGTTTACGTCGAACTCTTAAATCTGTACGCAATTTTTACCAGAACTCTTTACGAGGTACCTTTCAGACTCTTTTTTTAATAAAGGCATTTAAAATTGTCGTAGATTCCTGAAAATTCAATATGGTATTGCTAGACGCCTTATGATATCACTGACCAATTTTTATGCTTTCAGGTTCAAAGGAACAGCAACAGCAGGAATTGGAATACTCCCTAATAAAGCCTGGTAGTTACAGTTGGTTAGTTTCACAAATATAATCTGGACGTTGGGACACTTTAGACAAACGATATGCAATAAAATTCTGTTTAACCTTCGACAAATGTCACAGATACGTATCAATGAATGTTTCAGACTGCTTTTGAACCATCTTGCATGAATCAAGCATCGGTTTTCGAGTGACATAAGAGGTTTAAGAAAGGTAGGGAGTCTGTGAGAGATGATGAGTGGTGTGAAAGGAGTAAGGAAGTCAGAATACTAGGGTTGATTGGCCAAATAAAGAATTTTATGCATAAGGACAGTCATGTATCTATACAGACAATAAGTGCACTGTTTGATGTCAGTGTGGGTATTGTACACGCAAGTATTCTCGAGAAACTGAAGATGTGGAAGATTTGTTCGAAGTTTGTCCCAAGAGTGCTCCATCTTTATCGCGGCCTATTTGACCAGGATGGGCGCTAAGACAGTTCTTCAACCTCCGTATAGTTCAGACATTGCTCTCTGTGACTTTTGGTCATTCCCTAAGTTCAAAGAAATCCGTAGAGATCGTCTTTATGAGACAATTGAGGAGATGAAAGATGACGTAACAAAGGTTATTAACACGCCACAAGAGGATTTTCATTGGACTTTTCAAAAGTTGTTGGAACGGTAGAATAAGTGCATTTCAACCGGAGCAGATTACTTAAAAAAAGATTAGAGTTTCATGTTTGTATTATCAATAAAAGTGGCAAGACGAAAAAAGTTTGGAAACTTATTTAATGCACCTCGTATTTAATGTATGATATAATTTGTCTCGTTCTGTCAACCATGGCCCGGTAAAAGTCTAAAATAATTCGCGATAGCATTCTTACTTTGACACGTACTGAGGACTGAACACACAACCAAAAGGATGTTGTCACTTGAAACTGATTACACCTAGCACTTATATCCATTGCGCCACGAGAGCGTATTAGCCTCCGTGAACTAAATGAAGCATTTCGCTTAAAATTCTCTACATATCTCGTAAAGATTCCCGAGTTTGACAAGACTAACCTGAATAAGATCGGTGATTACATCGGTTGAAACTTTCTAGTTATATAGATATAAACAATGGAAACCAAGACAAACTGGTGTATAGAACGCACTAACACCCCGTTCTTTATACAATGAACTGTACCAAGGAGCGTATTAGTGACGATGACGTGAACTTCGAAGAGTACGACTGTAGTACCAGTACTGTCGAACCGTTTCTCAATATCCACTACTTTAAAGGCTTGCTTACCCAAGTCGTAACTATTAATCGCAGTTGCTCAGTTACAGTAATAATTTCTTTTATATTTGTGTGTTAAATATTCGGGTTATTATTGAATACCAGATTACATTACAAAGCAAATCAAACGCCTCTTTTTCTTCTCTGTAATCTCTATCTAACAGACGTGATGTTGCTAGTTTTAGTTTTAGTTTTTAATAAATACTATCATAGCATGCATTCTTCAGAATTCCGTGCTTCCTTTTGTTCTACCTCGCTTGACTCGTTTAACTAATAGTCTCATTCAATTGGCTGTGTTTATACACCTTATAATCCACCTTCCTATTCCAGTAGCTTCGTCCCAAACGCTGTCATATGATTATGCTCACTTTCTGTTTAGATTTTCCTTCCTACCGCTAGCCTTGGTCTTTTCAAGACTAAGGTTAATAGGCATCTCTTTTGCGATCATTGTCTTTCGTTCGTGTTAGCTCCTTACATCAGGTGGCTTCGCGTCCTGTCTAGGGCGATTTCTATTTTCTTTCATGAGTATACATGTGTATCGTGAATGTACCCACAAGATCCAACTTGATCTCTTGTTAACTCAAGCTACCATTTGCCATCGGTATTCACAAACCTTTGCAACAATCTGAACATAAAGGTTTTATCAGCATCAATTGTCTTACAAGATAGCAAAATAAAGCAATCCAAGTGCTTTATAGTAAGCAACATCCGTGTGAAAACACTATCCTTTAGTAAACAATCTCAAACACAGTGCAATTGTTTTAGATCGCCGGATATGGCGGCTACTTGACGACTCCTCAGTCCTATTTATATATAAAACGTTATCTTGGATGCCCGACGTTGCCAAAGTAGAGAATTATTATTATCTTAGTGCCCAAAACTTTGTGTGTAATATCCCCTTCTAAAAAATAAACATTGATTCAAGTGATTCGAATTTTAATCACAACTAGCAGTACCCGATACCCGGCGTTGCCCGAGTGAATGATTTCAATTGTATAAACAATGAAAGCCTAAATATGTGTTGCAGAAATAAAAAACTCTGCATGAATAAAATTCTATCCACAAATTTCATAAAACATTACAAAGTCGCCGTTTCACTGCAAGTTACTGTCGTGATTCAGATAATGGTTATCCATAAATACTCGGCTGCAAAATTGTGTTTAAGCAAATAGGTCACATGGTCGACAATTGCTTCATATGTATTTGCTTTAAAATAGTTTATGTCGGTAATACAAACTTGTCTTATAAAATTTGTAAATATAATTGTATTCATGCAAACGCTCATACAGGATAGAACGATAAAATTGTCGGCATAGAAATGGCGTGATTCCATTTCCGTTTGATGAAACCTGTTTTCTTTTTGTCTGTAGACCATCTACTAGTTGGCTAGTTGTGTACACATCCTAAGAAAGATAGAAGCCTTATATTATGCCTGAAAGTGATACAATGAGCGAGATTTGAGATGCGCAGCAATACAATTCATACTCTCTACCGATCAAAGTTATGACAACAGGACCATTACCAGCACCCTCAAAATGCATCGCTACATGCCCATGAATAACAGGGACGTGCTTAGGGTTATGAAAACAACATTTTCAACCATGGTTATGGTCTTTGGTGTGGTTTTAAGTGCGGGGCACATCATGGCACCTTATATCTTCGAAGTCAGGTTTAAACTCAACACCAAAGTGTACCTGAATGTGCTGAACAGTGTGGTGATCCTCTGGTGCAATCAGATGGCCGCTTGCAGACTCTGGGTGTGGCAGCAGGACTTGCCGCCGGCCCACAAGTCCAAAGAGACTCAGGCTTGGGTCCAGAAGGAGTAGTACGACTTAGTACCCTTCTCTCACTGACTCTCTCTCTCCCCTCCCCTGACCTGAATACGCTGGACTACTTCGTTTAGTCATACGTCGAGAACATTACCAACATGATCACTCACAACACCAAAGCCAGCCTGATCGCCGCCATCCGCCGAGTATTCGCTGAGCTCCCGCCGGTGTTTGTGGAAAAGGCATCCTCCTTGTTCTGGACCAATATCGAGGCGGTGATTGAAGCTGAAGGCGACTACACTGAATGGATGTTAGCTCTACTACATAATCAAATTACCTGACTTGATTTTCTCAATAAATGTGTTAAAATAAAGCTTTAGTATTGTTTTCTTTAGGGCGACAAATTTATCGTTCCAAACTGCATATGTAAGACGGACAGGCTTACGTGTTATAATTTCTTCGGATAAAATCGTATTCATGCAGAGTATTTTTTAGCTTGCGGACCTTCTTCAGGAGGTAAGTTATCATATGAAAAATTAAACAGTATGATTCTGAGCTATTGAGTATTGAATACTGCAAAAAAAAAAAATATATATATATTTGTTGCATCTTTCCACTGTGAAGGAAGAATGTTGTGTCGAGTAACTATTAGAAATACTACCATCGCCATGACTACTACTAATATGGTAATAACACCAAATTCTAATTCCCATCTATTTTATTCGTTTTATTCTTCGTCCTTTTTTTCATCCTTCCGACCAATCAAGAAAAGAAAGTAAGTAAGGGCTTTAAGAAGTAGAGCCTACGAATATACGTCGCCTTAGTGTACACACTTCGTAAAGCATTACAAAACGGCCTCGAATCCGACCGCATAAACTGGTGACCCTGACATGATCAGTTTATACACACACACATACACACATATATATATATATATATATGTATATATATATATATATATATATATATATATATATATATAAGGGTGTGTGTATGTGTGTGTACATGTGTGTATATATGCTTTCTCCCTGTGTTGCTCTCCTCCTCTCGCTGTTCGCACATTATCTCTCTCTCGCTCTCCCTCCCTCCCTCTCTCTCACTCCCTCCCTCCCTCTCTCTCTCTCTCTCTCTCTCTCTCTCTGGTTCGCTCTCGTTTGATTTACGCTTAGAAGATTCTTTTTGTCTACGCCAAACATTAATTCGCCAAAAGTAGAAAACACGCAGAGACAAACGGACCCCATTCCCGTCTGTTTGAGAACAAATGATTTTCAAACAAGCAGTCAGCGTCCTTATTAACCATCCCTTTAGGCCAAATATGCCACTTTCTCAGAAATCTCTTTCTCTATTAAGCATACACCAAATGCAACGCCCCTCCCCCCACCACCACCAGAAAAAAAGAAGAATGGAGAGATGGTGAACTTCTGAGACTAAGACATGTCAGAAAATAATATCAAATGCATTTTTCAATTCAGTAGATCTGTTTATATATTTGTCTCGGTCCTTTCTGACTAATTTTCCCTATGGGTAACGGTTCTTTCCTAGGTACTATCACACTGTTAGTGTTGGGACGATTAATCAGATTCGGAATCGAGAACAGAAAAATCGGAGCTTTTTGAGGTATCGGAATCGGAAAAAATTAAGCCTATTTCCCGATACCACAACCGATTCCTAAAATCATCTTTTTTATTTGATTTTGGTTTATGACACATCTTCCACTGCCTGTAGTAATAATGAAATTATAAATATTTATTGATTTTTATATTCCAGTAAGACTAAAATCTCTAGACTAGGGGTTCTCATTAGGGTTGAAATTCATCCCCAGGGTGAATTTCGGGATTTAAGAGGGTGAATTATGACTTTGGAGAAAAGATCTACAGGAGATGCTTTGGGCCGAATATTATAAATCCATAGTAGCCACCGCCACACTGAAATAATAATAATAATAATAATAATAATAATAATAATAATAATAATAATAATAATAATAATAATAATAATAATCATTCAAAACAGAATATCGTAAACATATATTTAATAAATAATAATTAATGGTTTCAACCAACTCCAATAGACATTAATTAATAATTATCACTACAAATAGGATTATACTAAGTTTAAAGATCAAATTATTTAAACCATTCTCAATATGTACTAAATAATAATTATTAATAACAAGTTAGATCATACTAATTAAGGTGATATCAAAATATCAGAAATAATAAATGAACTAAGGAATTGACAATCTGTAAATTTAAATTTAACTAATTAACTACAAAAAAAAGTAAGAAAATTTTTTTCAACCAATACGGTAATCTCCCTTTGCTAGGTCAACAAGTTATCCCCCTTGATAGTCAAATCTTAATTTAACAGAAATTCAAATTTCAACGGTCGGCCTAATGAGAACACAGAAAAAAATAAATTAAAAAAAGTTAAATAAATAAATATAAAATAATAAAATTTTAATCATAATTATACAAATATTACAGTAAGTAATTAAATTAAATAATGCCGAATTTTGATAGGCTCACGAAATTAATTAAAATATTGTAATAATAAAAGCACATATTAAATGATATATTTCAAGTCGCCTGTTTACTATGCACGTTTGAACGAAGTCAAACACATATCTGACGAAGAGATACCTATTCTCGAAATACTATAAATTCACAGATTTTCCAACAGACCGTCTGACGCAAATAATCTCAATACAACATTGAATATAATGTATGTATGAAATATTTAAATATATGCACATACTGTATTCAGATTGTATTAATAATTTTTTTCTTCATTTGCTTCAGTTAGTGTCTCTCTGTTTTATTACTGCATTGTATTGCCTTCTACGAATCACATTTATGTACATACTAAACAATGCTTCAAGCAAACTACATTAACTTATCTTTTGCTGAATTTTATCTCGAAGTATGTAGGTACACTACAATAATTTTGTTTCTTCTACTGTTTGCATGTGTCTCTGTTATCTGGTTTTATTCCCATTATAATTCCAGTTGTTTTCTCTTTGTTATCTATTCTGATTATGCCAGTTTTTGTGACCGTGCTTCGCTAGCTAGTCTAGTTTTTATGTACTAAAACGGAGAATATTCTCCTGTAATTAAGCATATTACACATTCTTATTTATGCATCCTTGTCATCGTATACTTCTTCGTGTCAGCCATGATGCTGATTATAGAAAAATCAAATTTATAAAATTGTCTGTAAAAAGTTCCATTTATAATTTTTTTTTATAATTTCGAATTTCCCATATTTTAATTACAGAATTTGGAGCCCATCATGAGTATAAAAAGAGGAAGTATGATCATTCATATACTGAGTATGGATTCACATCTATCGTCATCAATGGAGAAGAATGGCTTCAATGTGTTATTTGTAATAGAGCTTTGACAAACGATTCTATGAAACCAGCAAAGATGAAGCAACATTTACAAAATGTTCATCCTCAACATAAAGACAAGAACAAAAACTTTTTTGAACGTCATGGGATGCTGTAAAAAAGATGAGGCCTGTATCAACAGATTTTAAAGAAAATAAACAGAAAGTTACTGAAGCTTCTTATTTTGTAGCTCTTGAAATAGCAAGCAGAAACAAACAACATACAATTGGGGAAAGTTTGATTAAACCTTGCTCTCTCAAAATGGTGGAAATTGTGTTGGGAGATAAAATGAAAAATTGCAGCGGTTCTACTCTCAAACAGTACTGTTAAAAGGAGGATAAGCGATATGGCTACTGACATCAAGGATCAAGTTGTGCAAGAGATCAAGTCTTCAGCATTTGGATTATTTTCAATTCAACTTGATGAATCAACCGATGTGGCATCATGTTCCCAGTTGATGGTGTTTGCAAGGTATGTTCATGCAGGTTTATTTAAAGAGGAGTTTCTTTTTTGTTCTCCTCTTGAACTAACGACCAAGGCCTCAGATATTTTAGAAAAGGTTGCACTTTTTTTCGACTCAGAGAATCTTTTGTGGGATAATATGTGTGGGTGCTGTACAGATGGAGTACCAGCTATGTTAAGGACAAAATCAGGATTCCAATATATGTGACAAGTCGAGCTCCAAAAGCGAAAGGCATTCATTGTATGATCCATCTTCAGGCACTCAAAGCCTCAAAACCACTTCCAGCTCTGTTTGAGGTTTTGGATCAAATAATTCAAATTGTGAATTTTGTCAAAGGAGGAGCTCAAAACTCCCGACTTTTCAAGCAGTCATGTTATGATATGGATGCTACTCATCATTCACTTCTTTTTCACACAAACGTCCGTTGGCTGTCAAGAGGAAATGTAACTGAGCGAATATTTCAGCTTAGGGACGAGCTCAGGTGTGCTTTTACGTTTGAGAAAATATAAGGATATGCTAGGTCTGTGAATACGATTAAATTTGATATTTTAATTTATGCATATTTCATATTTATCATCATAATCAATTCGCTATTGATTATTGTAATTTATTCAAGATATATTAATTACAAAAGTTTTTAAGAAAATATTACTTGGGTACCATAAGCTAGAAATGAAACCAAAACATTTATCTCTCTTTCGACATTCGCTACAATACAGTCTAACGATATATTCCTATCAACACTTATTAATTAAATAAACGCACATAAACCTATACATGTATATCTGCGCATGCGTAGAAGATATACATTAAGTGGATTCACGCGTGTCAAATTTCAATTTTTTAATTTTGTCCCCGTCAGAAGTTATTTTCCGGGCTAGAAATCAAATCAGATTTGTTTCAAATTTCCGAATATTCACTTTATCAAGTTTCAAGTTTGTAGAACGAAATTTAGGAGAATATCATGTTATAGAGACAATTAACACATAGGCGAAGGCACTTTTATAATATAAAATATATATCTTTATATATATATATATATATATATATATATATATATATATAATCTTATACTATTATATATATATATATATATATATATATATATATATATATATATAATCTTATACTATTAATAAAAATCTAAATGTTTATTTATATTTGTCTGTGTGTATATACAAATAAAACTTTCGAACGGATGCATCGAATTGAAAAATTATTTTTTACTTGAAAGGTGTGGATCCCTAGATTGCCCCTACTTATATATGGTTCGTAACGGACAACGCCGAGTCATACAAAAAGCCCGAAATAAGGCGGTTTAGACCGTTTCGTTTTTGTCGAAAAAGTTACCTGTCAATGTCAACGGAATTTAACGCTGTCTGTATACAGTCGCGGTAATATCGTTCAGCATACGGACAGGACTTGTGGCGCAATGGATAACGCGTCTGACTACGGATCAGAAGATTCCAGGTTCGAATCCTGGCAAGTTCGTAATAATTTTAACCGTCATTTTATCCAACGTTTACTCATTATCCTTACCCTTAGTTAGGGTACTTTTTATTTTATTTTTAGTGATTACGTTTTGGCCATATGGGAAAAACCTTCGTCGCTTCCGAATTGGCGATGGACGCAACAGCAAACCCGTCATGTTTTATTTTCACGTTCTTTTCCTCCTTTGCGATACGGTTTCGAGCCTGCCTTCCTACTACCACTTTTATTTTTTTTTGCTCAACACACTCCTCCAAACACCTGGCCTATATAAATAAAATAACAAAATGTGTGTATGTGTATGTGTTTGTATGTCTCGCAAAACCTTCTGACAGACGTGTCGGAACATGACGAAACTAGTATCGGTTTAAACCTCGATCTTTCGGACGACAAATATCAAGAAATTGGCCCAAAACATTAATTTACTTCATCCTTAGCTGGGCAGTTTTCTACAAGGAGGAGTCGCTTTTTTTTCGCCGAAATTTTCACAAGTCATCGTCTCCCTTTGATTAACTAGCCGTAATTTTAACGTTCACGACCTCCGATTTTTCCATGGAGGTATCGGCTAAGACGTTACATTTTTTTAAACCTTTTTTTTTTACCTTCGCGTCACGGGTTTGAGCCCGCATGCTTACTACCACATTTTTTTTAACAACTTTCTGCACACGGGCTGCGTACTATTGTTTTAATTCCCCTCCCCACCTCATTACTTCCATTTTTTTTAGGTTCTTTACTACACCATCTCCACACACCCGGGCAACGCCGGGTTCCCCCACTAGTCAGTATATAAAGTGACAATTATTCTGCTCGAATGATTTGAACCTAGCTATAGAGTCAGCTTTATCCACAGAACGGTGTTAAGAAATACTAAGCTTCTATATTATAACTAAACGTTTAAGTGTTTTTACGCTGTGGTTCGAAACCCGATAGATAAACCACTTGCATATTTTATCAGTATTTAGGACTTTTACTCCTGCGCTATGGAATTTGCTCTCAAAGTAACAAAGATTATAGAGCGTCTTCTCTCTGTTTACATTTATGCTATTGGTTAACAAGAGAACTCTCTCTATGTATATTACTGTGCTTAATTTGCTATCTCTTTTTGAGTTTGTTTGAGAAGACGTACGAATGTCCTAAGAGGTAATTATGCATACCGCATGCACACACACACACCAACCTCAATTGAACATGTTGTTTTAATTAACAGATTGGATTGTAGCATTTGCCCCAGCCGAATGTTTGACGTTTAGTAGGATTAAATCAGTATTAAGTCTTCTTAAATTGCAAGAATGAAATAAGCGGCAGTCGACGCCGAGGTTAGAGTGCTTTGATGGGCGTTAGAGCTATATTTCTCCTCAAAATCTACAAATAGAACAATAACGATATGTTCGCGTCATTTCAGCTATTAAAATCATTCTTAATAACATTTGCACCATCAACGCGTAAAACAATCCAACTTTCGCACTTAAGCACCATTAACTCTTAGCACAAACATATACACGTGAATATTTATATCCACGTGTGTGTGTTTAGTTTTATATACATAGTTATATAAAGTTACATATAATATGCATATATACATAGTTATATAAAGTTACATATAATATGCATATTATATAACTATATATATGAAACGCTTAGCCTAAACACAGACACACGTAATTATTTATATACATGTGTGTATGCTTGTTTAATGCAGTTATATATAGTTATATAATATATATTATATATAACTATGTATATATGACTCTTAGCACAATAACACATACACGTGAATATTTATATACACGTGTGTATGTTTGTCTAAGAGTTATATATATATATATATAGTTATAATATATATATAAGAACAAGTAGTTAATAATAATAATATATACATATACATACATGTATATATATATATTTGTAGTCATCGACTACAAATAGTCCTGTTTCGTTGTATCACAACTCATCAGTGCCGCTAGACTAGCACCTCTCCCAAGCCAAGGATTGAACCTAGAACCGTCGTGTTGACAGTCGGCAATTCTCCCAGTCGACGATGGAATTGACGCCCGTAAATAACTCGTCGGAATGTCTATTTAAATAGACACCCGCCACCACTTCTATAGTGCTCAAATCGCATGTTTGTAAACAAACAAACAACGAGCTTCGCATTTTCAGCCAATTAAGTAGCGGGTAAGATTATTTACGACAGTGCTCTACCCAAAAAGGGGGGGGCTTATAATGACGTCGTATTCCTGTCTGTTTATTCACAAATTTATCAAAATATACAAAAGGTACACCGTTTCACAAATTAATTTTCATACTGAAAAAGGAGTATTATATAATTTATCCTATCATGATTTATATATATATATATATATATATATATATATATATATATATATATATATATATATATATTCAAAGAAGATCTACATTCATGAAGTAACGTCATTTGCACTTTACAAAAAAATATTTATTTTAATAAATTTTAATGACTAGCTCTACGTTATTTATTTTTTTATTGCAATTAGATTGTTTCAACTGTTATATTTAGAACTTAAATGTATGGTATTGATTTATCTAATTTATTTTTTATTATAATTTATATTTTATTTCACATATTTTCAACTATCATTATCAAGTGGCATTTAAGAGCAAAAGTAAGTTCATTTATTTAAGCTATGAGACTGCTTTTCTATTTAAGCTCTAGAAGTTATTTTCCGTTTAATTTTGACAGACGCTGATGGCTTGTTTTTATACTTCGATAAATCCAAAATGTGGTCTAGTTTCAAGAAAAATTGTATAAAGTAAGAATATTCTACGTATCTTAACTAGTATGTAATAAAAACCTTCACCTGGCAATATATTTGACCATGCATAAAGATAATATATATATATATATATATATATATATATATATATTTATATGTATATATATAGTCATCCACATACAGTACTATTTCGCTGTTTCACAGCTCATCAGTGCGGCTAGACAGGCAACTACCTCAAGCCATTGCCTTTTAGTTAACATAAATCTATGGTGTACTTCTAGTCGTACACCATTAAGCTACAACATAAACGTTTTCGTAACTAAAAAACAGTTACATAGTTATATATTTTAATGATTCAAGTTAAATTCTGTAAATCAAAATACATACACATATATTTAAGTTAAGAATTTATTGTTTGAAACAAGGAATATCTAGAGAAATTTTATATATATATATTCCTTGTTTCAAACAATAAGTTCTTAAATTATAAATTATCGGTTGTTATATGGGGTATTCTGAGGCAAAACTTTACTAATATCACTCCCAGACTTGTACACTGTTCTGTATTTTTTAAAGAAAATCTGTTCAGCCGTATCGGAGTCTGGAACGAACTCACGCATGCACACAAAGATGCATTTATATAATTGTGGAGATAATTTTAAAAATCATTTTATCTAATAGAGCTTACTGAAAACAACCGTTTATTCAATTACCAAATAGAAGTGTAAATATTTTTTTATAGTAATGTGTATTTTACATTGGACTAGAAAGAAAAATCAAGTGATGTTGCGTTATGAATGCTACTTCAGCTAAAGCTACTTAGACGAGGACGAATTTTTCTCTCAGAAGCGAATGGGTTATGTATGGAAATGCGTGGGACAGGAAATGGGGAAAATCATGAACATACGGACAGGACTTGTTTCAAATTTCCGAATATTCACTTTATCAAGTTTCAAGTTTGTAATAAAAAACCTTCACCTGGCAATATATTTGACCATGCATAAAGATAATATATATATAATAAGAAGAAATGTTAGCCATTATTTAAATTAAAATAAATTTTGTAGAACTTTGACATTTCTAAATATTACATGCTAAAAGCAGCCAATAATTAATCCTCTGTTCATCTGACGCACATAAAGTGTATAGAGAAAATTAATAAAGAACAACAACGTTCACGGAGAATCTCCATCAAGGTTCAATCGGGTAAAACAGATAAAGCAGCAATAAATTCTTTAGATCGTAAATTAATCTACAATTCATATACGAGCAGATTCAAGCTGTGACACACAAATATCTATTAACCAAACAACAGTAGACCTTTCTGTCTGAAAACGAATGATAATTGATGTTTAAATTTAAACTCTGATTTTAGAAAATGAACAGATGCGTGGTTTTAAAGATCTTAATTCATAATAACGACCGTTATTCTCTATAACTTGATTCAATTGTTCAATAAAACTTTAAATTCCTAGCTCATAAAATATGGTAGGTCCCGATGTTTAATATGAATCTTATTTATGTTCGTGATATTAACATAAGGCCATCTAAATGGTTCTGTAAAATCCTCAGAAAAAAAAATTTCAAGAGCGAGGGATCTAGGTCAGAATTTGCCTGATGGTAAAAGATTTCCCTACTAATTTTTCCAAAGAAATCATCGGTCAGTTGTGCTGTTTGAAGACGAACATCATGGAAGAGACTCTGTTTCTGTTGAACAAAGAATACTCTTTGCGAGTCTACATGGGCGAGAGTATTGCAGAAAAAAATGAATCATGCTTTAAGAATTTGAGGAAAACATAAATTAATAATGATATTTTAAAATAAAAAAAAATATTAAACTAATAACAATATTTAAGTAATAATATTAAAGCAATAACAATATTTAAGTAATACTAATAAAGTAATAACAATATTAAAGTAATAACAATATTTAAGTAATAACAATATTAAACTAATGGCAATATTAAAACAATAAAAATATTGAAGTAATAGCAATATTAAAGTAATAACAATATTGAAGTAATAACAATGTCAAAGTAATAACAATATTAAACAGATGACAATATTAAAGTAAGAACATTATATAAGTAATAACAATAATAAAATAATAACACTATTAAAGAAATAACAATATTTAAGTAACAACAATATTAAACAAATAGCAATATTAAAGCAATAACAATATTAAACAAAAACAATATTAAAGTAATAACAATATTAAAGTAATAACATTATTAAGCAAATAACAATATTAAAGTTATATTAATATTAAAGTAATAACAATATTTAATGATAACAATATTTAAGTAATTACAATAGCAAAGTAATATCAATATTAAAGTAATAACAATATTTAATGATAACAATATTTAATGATAACAATATTAAAGCAATAACAATATTAAAGCAATAACAATATTTAAGTAATAACAATATTAAAGCAATAACAATATTAAAGTAATAACAATATTAAAGCAATAGCAATATTAAAGTAATAACAATATTTAAATTATAACAATAGTTACTCATAACAATATACATGAAATATTACGATGGTTTGAAACTTCCGTTCTGCAAACCGACAAAACTTTTTACCGTAAGAACTCTCCCATTCACAATATATTAGTTTTCCGGACGGTACAAATACACTGAAAATTACCGCTCTAAAGAGTCGCACGTAGTACGCAATATTTGCATTTAGTACAACTTCTGTTCTTTAGTGATTCTGTATTGGTGTAGATACAAATATTATTTTCTAAAATATATTCATGTCCAAGTTCTCTTAGTGACTTTTTCCGGGCCACAACACTTTTGCACTGATCTGATATGGACCCATGCTATATACAGGATAGATCTCTTTGTTACCTAAAGCTCCTCTTGTGCTCGTTAACGACTTTTTACTTACAAGACTTAGGAAATTATTATTTGATATGAATGGTGTCCTACGTATACATATAGCCTTAAGGGCTGTCGTTTTTTATAATTTATAAATTTGGGTAGGAGGACATAAAGTATCTACCTACGTATTTCTATTGTAATCTAATGAACTTTAAACCATAGTTCCATTCCATGAACTGAAATAGTTTTGCAATTATTGCAAGAGTCTCTAATGATTTTTTAACTGAATTATGTAAGACCTTCATCTCTTGCACGTTTTAACACTAATCTCGAGGAAGTAGGATTTTTTTCTAAAGTTGCTGCCTCTTATTCTTATGAGATTGAAATGCTAGATAACAGACAGAAAGAAATGTTGATTTTAAAATTTGACTGCGTTTTGATTAGTCTAAGACTCGCTAATGGCACTTGCACTTTACCGTATGGATTTTTCACATTTTTAACTGTATTTCATTCTACACTTTTTACGATTGAAGTATTACTGTACTGTTTTGAAGAATTGTCTGGTTTAAATTCATTTCTTCATTAAATATTCAAAGTTTGCCTAATTATTCGAGACCTATAGTGTTATCAGTAAACAACTCCGCAGCGAATTTACATAAAATATTCTCTCTGAAACTCTGTCTTATATATATATATATATATATATATATATATATATATATATATATATATATATATATATGTGTGTGTGTGTGTATATATATATATATATATATATATATATATATACATTACAGAAAGATCACCACTCATCAAGGTCCGGAGGCCCCTCGAGGTTAAGGGTTAATGGGTATACATTTTCCAATGTGATCATAGCGTACTACATATAAGTAGTGGGAATTTTGTTCATTGGATTACTTAGGGTGACGGTTCATCAAGAACTTGTTTACGTTGGGACTTGAAGACGATCAGATTGTCGTCAGCTGGAAAGCAGGCAATCAGAAGAGAGTTCCAAAGACGTGCAGTTCTAAGAAACAAGCTTTGTTCATGGAATCTACATTTAGGTTTATGCACAGATAAAGAGTGTGGGAAATTATTAACATTAGGTATTGGCTAGACGAGTGGTTTTCGTGAAAGTTTGACAAGGGAGGGGGACCATAGATTGAAGCTCAGATGAGCACTTGCCATAATGGTTCCATACTTGATGGAACGAATAGGAAAATAGTCATTTAAAACATATTTTGAATTCCAAACTAACCAAGATACACATAGCCCATCCCTTTCCGTCATCTTTTTTTCTTTTCTCACTTTTCCTCCTGCTTCCTTTCTTTTTTATTGACGTTTCACCCCACACAAGGTACAGGACTACGTATTCCTGAAGGACTACTATTTGGGTCCAGATTTGCAGGGATACTATTTATGAAGTTTGACAACGAGGTACCTGTTCACATTACACTTGGAGTTCTGCATGTCAGCACAGTCAGAGAAGTCAGAGGTCCGGAAGAAAATTACGAAGTGCAGACGCCCGAGGGAAAAAAAAGCTATTCGATTAGTAGGCTTTACGGCATGTAGGGATCTTTACAGGGTAGGTTTAGGATTTTACTGCTTGTCGGGAATATTGTCGTCGAGGGTGTGCTAGTGCTCGGAGTTTGTCAGACCACTGTCACGTGTTTCCATTCATTTTCCAATATATTGTGTCGTTGTGGTTTCTCTTCTTGTTTTATAAGAAAGTGAGAACTATTCTATAAACAGAATGACTATTCTCGAGTCTGGTCTTTTTTAAGCCATTTGCATAAAACTGAACTGAAATAATACAGCACATTACGTCTAGCAGCGGTGTTTAGCTATCCACAATGATTAGTTACGTATTTTAGAAGGTAAATTTTGTACGTGGAAATATATATGCCGAACTTAATTTATAATGTCTATGTATCATTTGCTATTTCTAACAAAAGAATATTTTACCTACCCTAGGGCGGGTATCACATATGTATGAAATAATTGTACCTTCCCTAGGATAGGTAATTTACAGCATGTATATGGAATAAATTCTTCCTTCGTAAGGTAAATTTTCTATGTAGAAATATATATGCCTACCTAACTTAATAAAAAAATTTTTTTCGATGACGAAGATATTTTACCCTAATTAAATGCTACGATCTGTTTTTATTTTTCTTAATTGCTGTCTTTTGCCTTCTGTTGCCGGCCTTTACTATGCATTTAATGCTGTGGTCAAGAAAGTTTTAACAATTTCCTATGGAATATAATTTACAGGTCAGGAACAAAGAATGAGAGTAGTGTATACGTAATAACAATATTAAAGTAATAGCAATATTAAAGTAATAACAATATTAAAGTAATAGCAATATTAAAGTAAAACTATTAAATGAATAACAATATTTAAGTAATAATGACATTAAAGTAAAAACAATATTTAAGTAATAACCATATTAAGCAACGATATTAAAGTAATAACAATATTAAAGTCATAACAATATTAACGTAATAACAATATTCAAGTAATAACAATATTAAAGTAATGACAATATTCAAGTAATAACAATATTAAAGTAATGACAATATTCAAGTAATAACAATATACATAAAATATTACGATGGTTTGAAATTCCACTTCTACAAACCGACCAAACATTTTGCTCTAGGAACTCTCCCATTCACAATCTGAGCTCTCCGAGCGGTACAAATATACTGAGATATACCGTTCTAAAGAGCCACACGTAGTACGCAATATTTGCATTACGTACAATTTCCGTTCTGTGTGGATTCTGTCTTGGTATCGATACGAATACCATTTTCTAAAATATATTCGTGTCCAAGTTTTCTTAATGACTTTTCCGGGTTACAATCTGATATGAATCCGGGCTATATACAGGATAGATCTTTTTTTACTTGCAGCTTCGCTAGTACTCGGTAACGACTTTATGTTTACAAGACTTAGGAAATTATTATTTGATATGAATGGTTCCCTATGAATACATATGATCTTAAGGGTTGTCGTTTTTTATAATTTATAAACTTGGGGGGGGGGCATAAAAAGGTAAAGTTCTGAATCACAATACGTTACCAACTATTACAAACGAAATCTAGATCTAAATAAAGTCGAAGGTTACAACGGCCGAAACATTCTAAAAGTGATACAAACGAATATAAAAAAAAAACAGTTGCTAACATGTAAATAACGGCAGTTAAATTTGGTTTGTATTTAAATTTTAACAGGTTTTAATGCGATACTTTCATTTAATAGTGCAATGGAATCCACCATTTAAATTTACAATTAGTATTTCCACATCTATTATCTAGACGTCGATAAAGCTGTTTAAGTCACCTTGAAATCAAAACAAGCTTAACAAAACTAAGGAAGCATTGAAAAAAAAGTAGCCTCCATTTTTTTTTAATAACCATATGTTTGTGGTAACAGTCAAATTTACGAGCAAGTCATTTGGATGGTCCGCCCGTAAAACTACATTTTCCTCCACGATTAATAATTCAGTAAATCCAGGAAGTCGTTTCTTTATGATAAACATATTTTATTAGTTAAACTACTTGAAAAAGAAAGTCAAAAATAAACGACTTCAGATTACAGTGGGTTTTAGGCACTTACCTTCATCTCCTTTTATTCTCCAGGTTGGCGCCATATTTTGTAGCCTTCTTATTCAATTCCAAGCGCAACGCTAAAAATGTAATATCGACTAATTTCCTCGGATCAATAGAAAGAGGAAATGCTTAAACTCCAAGCAACTAAACTCAGCAGCACGGTCTTTATTACTTTCTGTTTGTATTTATTTAGTTATATTTTTACTAGTTGAATTCTCATAGTTGGCAGGGTTAATGTTATATTCATATCCATATAAGAAATTTATAACAATTCTGTAATATATGGAGTGGGGACAATGACTAATTGCTTTACGTGATACACTGCCGAACTTGGTGTGCCAAATTCAAATTTTCAAATTTAATTCGTTTAATATAAAACCATCCACTTACGATGTTGTCAACCTTTGAGCGGTCCTTTCCGTAAGTGTTTTTCCAGGACGTATTCTACCTAGAAATATATTGGAGAAACCGACGGCAACAATGGAATTATCCGATTCATGCGAAATGCCCCCGTTCAGTCTCGAAAGACAAAGGATACCGCGTGTAATTGTGAAGCAAGGGTTGCGCAATCCCTAACCACATCGCTCCTGAATCGGCACTGTTTGAGCCCAGTGGCAAGTAGAAGTCCAGGACGACTGAAAACAATGCTGAGATAAACAAAGAGCACATACTGCACTCAAAAGTAGCAAATGGTCACCCATCTTGTACTGGGCAGGTGTTAACGAGTATCTCTCCCCCCCCTTCTCTGGCTTTCTTACTCTTTCTATTTTCTCTCTCTATGTCTCTATAAGAGAATAGAGAGGGAGAGAGAGAGAGAGAGAGAGAGAGAGAGAGAGAGAGAGAGGTGAGTAAACGTGGAGGTAGACACGTTTACCAGAACCAAAGGTCAGCTGACCAAATTACGTATGTGTGACGTGGTTGGCTAGATCTGTGAGATTTGATTTGAGCTTTGAAGAAGACGGACGTTTTCCGTGGTCTCCCCCCTCTTAACTGGGGAGGGGGGAGACGAACGCTGACGTGTGTGAAGAAGAACCACACAAGCAGATTTCACTTTACACCTGCTGCAGGACCTCTGGGGAAAGTGAAATAAAAACTATAAAACCATTTCATCGTCTTGGAGTGATAAATCTTCGTCAAACAGGTATCAAGTCTCCCTCCAGGATGAGAAATTGCCAGATGGTTCAACAGCGAGAAACAGAGGTAGGTTCAGAAATTACATGTCACACACACGATTCCCTTTATGATAATCAAACACACAACCATTTATATTAGAGACAATCACACGGAATCTTTGATGTTATATAGTGTATACACCCAAACGTAAAATGTGCCCCTAAATGAAGAACTCTATATAACATATTCAAATGTAACGAAAGCTCAATTTGGTACCCCTCAAGGATAACTTCAATGAAGAATGAATATATAACACAGGCTCATTATTTCTTAACTTCGGTGATCTGGCGGGAACCGGTGAGTCAAAAGTGATTATGCAGTATAAAGGAATTATACGACATTAATGAATGTAAATATTAGGTTCTTGCAAAAGTTCCCGGCGTTTTCTTTTTGTTTTTTGTTTTTTAAGAAAATTAAAGAATTTTAAACAGCAAAAGTAAGCTCCAACTTTATGTGTGAATGCCATCGACCGAAGGAGGCATGAAATTGTTGCAGAATCACACTTCATCTACTTCATCTTTTCATCCAATTATCTACATGTCTGATAGCCATCTTCTTTCAAAAGAACCCTCAGTTGGTCTACGTCTATCTTGATAGGTATACCGAAACGAGGGGTGTCATTGAGGTCAAAATTACCGTGTTTGAATCTGGGAAACCAATATCGAACAGCTCTCAGCTGTAGCGTTTTCTCCATATACGACACAAATATCCTTGGTCACTTTACTCGCTTTTTGACCTCGATTAAAGGCGAAAAGAAGGTGTCGAAAATGCGATTTTTTTATCGACTTGACAATCAATTTGAGGGTTCTAAATACGTGACAAAATTATATAAGCAAAAAAAGATCACCTTTATCTTATAGAACAGAGTACTTGCTTTCTAATGATATATAACACTTCGTCAAATATCAAAACGTTTTAGAACAATTATTTTTTATGAAACGTCAGGAACTTATGCAGCAGCCTAATATATTGTAACAGATTTGTTTTAGACCCGCCCGGCAACGCGTTGCCGTGGCTGAGTCTGGTTGACACAAGTATTAGATTGATTTGTATCGCACAGACAAACGGACGCGCACACACACGTACACATACGCACACACAGACGCGCGCACACACACGTACACACACGCACACATACGCACACACACACGTACACACACGCACACATACGCACACACACGCAAACACACACACAAAAATAGACACAAACACACACACATGCACAAACAAAACACACACACACATAAACACACACAAAAATACACATGGACGCACACACACACATGCAAGCACACGTACAAAAACGCACACAAAAATATACGTACTCACGCACACGCACACACGAACACGTACACAAAGGCTGTAAGGAATACACAGTTTAAAAGCTTCAAAATCACAAATAAGTACATTTTGAAGTATATAAATTGTCAATTTCTGGTTATGATTTAATATTAGAGTCAAGCAATAGAGTTCACTGTGCAAAGTATTGGAAAAAAAACGGGTCTCGGCTATATTATTCGCTTAATACGTTTTATTTTTTATTTAACGCATAAAGAAAAAAAAATAGCCAATCGCACTTTGAAGAAAAGAAATATTTTTCTAGCTTTAAAATAATTGAAATGATTGCTCATCAGCATGTGCCGATGTGTTGAAAAACAGTGATCAATAATAAGATGTACGATTTATGTAAACACCAAAGATTAAGCTCGGGAGCGTTACTGTATAAGAAAAATTATTTAGCGTATAAAGAAATGATATTAGTCAATCGTACTTTAAAAAAGAAAGATCTATCTAGCTTTAAAACGATTAAATAATGACTTATCAGATAGTGTCGCTGTGTTGTAAAACAGTATTTAATAACCACATGTACGATCTATGTAAACGCAAAAGATTTAGCACGGTAGCGTAAATGTACAAGAAAAATTAACGTCTACGGTATATTTAATGTAAAAAATAAAATAATTCTTGGCTTATTAACATTTCTCGATGTGTCGCAGATGGTTATTATGTTTAATTCGGTTTATTTTCTTTAAAATGATTGCCCCTTAGAGAGTGACTCCATATTTGAAATTTTCTGCAGAGTTCGTTTTTGTAATAAGATTTTCATTCTGGAACGAATGGTCAGCTCTCACGCAATGAGATTTTGCGGAATGTAAGAAGGGATAATTCATTATTTTTGACTTGGAAAATGGAAAGATCATGGTATGTCTATAAGTATGTAATCCAGTTAATACGGGTGAAATCCCATATCTGTAAAAAGTGCAGGAATCCTCCCAGTGATGTATGAGGGCGATAGGGGGATTTTTTTTATTCAGAGGGAAAAATAAAAACTATTTCTTTAAAAATGTTTGAGATTGCAATGATGTTGCTTCTAAGATGAAATGTGGGATTTTATTATAACGATTAAATGTGTCCGAAAAGGCGTTCTAGAGCTGCATAAGATAGTTATTAATTGTCTAGACATAATAAATGTGTATGTGGAATCAGTTGTTGCAAACCCACGGTACTTTGGTCCAGGGGGGGTCTGCAATTAAAATGTTATATAGAAGATTACACAGCAGATTAGGGACACCATTGTATTTCGCTGTTAGATAAAAATGGATACATAGTTTTATTCAGATCAAAATGAATAAAACTGATATTCTAAGGCTTTGGAAAATCAAAAAGATGAAATAATATCTCTTGAAGCAGAGTTGAACTCTTGTTTTATAAAATTTCATCTTAAATGGTTTTATTTTGATGTTCAAGTATTAATTGGTACAAAACTTACCTGCGTTTACTTTGAAAGAAGCGTGTGTCGCGCGATATATGTAACATCAATCCGACAAACAGGGATCAAAATGAAACGTTTACACTTTGGCAGTTTGAATGACTGGACCTAAAATTTTATTTTTTGGGGTGGATTTTTAATTTATTTTTATTATTTTTTTTTTCAGTCGTCCTTGTATTTTGATATTTTGTGCTGTCGGAATCTGTATTACACCTGGATGTAAATCGGGTATATATTTATGAGTTTCTTTTATCGTCGAGTGCATGATTAGATGCGAGTGTATATACAGCAGCGTTCAAAACTAATTTTAAAACCTAATATTTGTTAGAAATAATAATTAAACTATGTTCTTATTTTGAAAATAAATAAATAATTTTTCTAATGTTTTTCTATCCTTTGTAAATGATTCAAATTTTAGTATGTTATTATGAGTGATAACGACTACCAGTTGTCAAAATTTAGGTTTTTAAAATGTTGTCCCTTAGTTTTGGACGCTACTGTATGTGTGTATAACGCAGGTTCGTCTATGACCGTCTAGAATGGGTTGTGTGCGTATGTATATTTTATTACAGTTTATGACGGAGAATTATATACATAAATGTCTTTACAACAGAAATGACGAATAACACTTATTTGGGGTTTCAGCCAATCTAGATACATATCTGATCCATGTTTAGTCTTGTCTTGACGGAAAAGCTGCAATGGAAATTCTCCCCAAGAACGACAGTCTCAAGTTTTATTTTCGGCAACATTTTAGAAAGTTTCAACGCTGGTTTTAGATATCTAGATTTGATAGGCGTCGGACCTTTCGCTCCTCCGGATGCTTTTATCCATCACGAACGGTCGGCTTCTCAACTCTAACTTCTTCAAGCTCAGAACGCTAATTTCTGCTTATATCCAAAGACCATTTTTCTCTCTAAATGATATCCTTGGTACACATCACTAAGATAATCACCTGATGTTTTTACATGTCATTATTAACATTCCTGATAACTATTAAATGTAAATAAATATCTAAATATTGTGATTATTGTAAACATATATTCTAGCTTGAAAATCTTATTGGCTTGAATAATCATAATAACCGTCGACCAGCACATGTTTCGTCCGGTGAATCAAATTATATAAATTTCTATAATCATTTTAAGAGAATTCAAAATAAAAAGCAGTTTTTGTTGCGCAATAAATATTCATTACCTGAATAAAACAAAACGGAATTTAAGAATAACATTTCTATGCATTGGTGTTAATTAGTAAAAAGTATGTTGAGACGAAATGCCCCTAACATTGGTGCTTTTTTGTTTTTCTACTTCCTTTTGTAAAACTTAATTATCTTCTGCAAAACCAAAAACAACAAACCATCTTTTTCCTCTTTTCATTCTTTCCACTCTCACTTCCCATTCCCCCTTTCTCTTTCTATCTCTCCTACGTCCTGACTTGTTTCCTAACTTAAGATGTACCAAACATTAATACTGTAACCCTTTCCCCTCATGCACGTTCTGAAGGGCAGAGAACAAAAACGAAAAAATCCAACATAAAAAAAAACAAACCAAACACTACAAACTAGCGATTGAAGATACAAAGAGGTTGGAAAATATAACCTTCTACAAAATAATTTGATGCAACGTGAATACTATTTCCAAAATAACTGAATTCGGCATTAAATAACTCGAAAAGGGCTGAGATGCCGTAAAACAAAACCACCAAACCAAACTCTACAAAAAAATATTTAAAGATATAAAGTACTTAAAACATAAAAACTGTTTTCAAAATAAATGTATTCGGCATTAAATAGCCCGGAAAGGGTTGATATGCCGTAAAAAAAAACAACAACCAAAAGGTACGTTTACTTATATTCATTTAGTGATTTCGATTTATATACGGGTAACAGAGGTCATTGTGTCAACAGGTATGCATACCTATGTTACCTCAACTTGCTGTGGATGGAAGCGGACGTGAAGTCATGTGACTCAAGGAAGAAGTACCTATTTACTATGCCTCCCCACGGGACAGAGTTAGACACCAGGGTCGTTTTTTTAACGTGGAGAAAAGGTACAAAAATAAAAATTGTCTCAGTCGTGAAGGATTTCTCCTCCGCCGAAAGAGAACAAGAAATGGAAGTGCAGCATCTAAAGAACAGATGCTACACTTTGATCTTGACCAAAAGGCAAAGGAAGAAGTAAGCGAGACAGTTTGTTGAGATATAATAGAGTGCATAGCATCGGTAAAAATGACTTAAGTATTTTTGTTAAATTAATAAGAATGCATTTCACTAGTTAAAACAGATGTTTAATCGTTATTTTTATTTTGTTTCGCCATTACAAAGAAAAATTGTTATACTTGTCCCCCGTGAGTGTACAGTGAACGCGGCATAAAAACTGACTAAGTTCAGCATTTGCTCCTCTTCCATCTAGCTCCAAAAATCCCCAGGAAACATCAAAACCAGGTAAAAATGAACAAAAAGGGTAAACATATGTAAATTCAGGTTCTGTACCATGCAAAAAAAGAAATGACTAAGCCCACCACCCCATTTAGCCCCAAAAGTCCCCAAGTCCTTAAAATATTTAAATTTAGGTTCAGCACCATGCAAAACTGCTAAATAGACATACTCCAAATATTTTGGAAAAATATGGTAAAATAGTCCCAGTTCTCTCCAAACTTTACAACAAATGTCTTAATGAATCTTGCTTTCCTGACTGCTGGAAAACTGCTTCTGTGGTATTAGTTTTCAAGAATTCTGGCGAAAGAATTGACCCAGTAAATTGTCTACCCATTAGCTTTCTCCCACTTTTCGTCAAAATATTTGAGTCCATAAATAACCAAGCTCTAGTCCATCACCTTACAGATGCTAAACTTCCGACCGACCAACAATATGGGTTTCAAGTCCAACATAAACAAACTCCTGACAAACCGCTCCCTTAAGTAGGACACTCTATCAAAAACCCCAATACTAATGATTACTACAATACTATCTCATTGATTACTGTACATTGCAATAACCCTTATCCCTGAGTGGTCTTCGGGCCTTGATAAGTGGTGACCTCCATGTAAAAAAAAAGTAAGCCCATTCCACAGAAGACATCCTAACTGTAATCTCTGAACGTATATACCATTCACTGGACAAAGCAGGGGAGGGTAGAGCGGTAGCTCTAGATATATCTAATGTTTTTTAATAGAGTGTATAGCATCGGTAAAAATGACTTAAGAATTGTTGATAAATTAATAATCCCACCCCTTCACAGTAAAGACCCCTAGATGTAAGAGAACCTTCTACTCCAGTAGTTTATTCCCCAGAACCGCTAGACTTTGGAATTCCCTTCCGGGTCCCTGCTTCCCCAACTGTACTGACATGCAGAAGTTAAATTGTTTACGTGAACCGACATCTTGCTGCCCAACTCCCTACATAGCACCCCTGTAGTTTATGTCCCTGATAGTAGCCCCCTACATCAAAGTGGCAATGTCCCTTGTTTGGGGTGAAAGTTTAATATAAAAAATTTTTTAATAAAAAATAGTCCTAAAAGAGTCCCTATGGCACACCCAAGAGTTATCGCGAAGTATAGGCAAACAAAATTATATAGAAATTGGTTAGTTACAACTTTTCAGAAAGTTTTATAAAAATCCAAGGCTTCAATTTTTTTTGATAAGAACAAAAGTGTCAATTTATCTATTTTAACCCGAAAGGTCAACCGGAGTTTTCCCGGAAAATCCGTTCTGATACATTTTAATCATATCATGTTTAATATTTGTGTAAAATTTCAAAATATTCCGAAGCGTAGTTATTAAGGAAAATGTGGACAGACGAACGGACGAACGGACAAAGGTGAATTTACAGATTCACTCTCCTTTTGTCGGGGAGCCAATAAACTCTCTCTCTCTCTCTATATATATATATATATAAATATATATATATATATATATGTATATAGTAAGTTATAAAGTATATATTGCGATTAAGCTACGCTGAATATTCCACGTTTCATCCACTCTAGGACTCTTCAGGCTTATGCGCGAATTTTGTGGTTGTTTGTCGTTTTGTTGTTGTTTGTCGTTTTTATATACGCATCTTCTATTGAAGATGCGTATATAAACGACAAACAACCACAAAATTCGCGCATAAGCCTGAAGAGTCCTAGAGTGGATGAAACGTGGAATATTCAGTGTAGCTTAATCGCAATATATATTTTATAATTTACTATATATATATATATATATATATATATATATATATATGAGTGTGTGTGTGTGTTTGTGTGTGTGTGTGTGTGTAATGCGTAATCGTCTGAGCGATGACATAGCAGTTAATACGATTTGATCTTTCCTTATGGCCGTTCTGTTTTAAGGAGAGTGGTGCTTTTTTTCATTTTCTTACTTCGGTTTAGTTCATACTGATTTTCTGTCGTGTTGAGAATGGAATGGGTTAAATCGGTTTAAAAACCGAAATTTATTTTCTTATGATGAAACTGAATGGGAATCAACAGATAATAAATTATTAAAAAAAAAAAAAAGACGTCGCGTTCATATGGACATTCTTTTTAAGTTTAATCGTTTTCTCAGAACAGCCTTTAAATTCTTGCGTTTGTGGAGATTTTTTTTTAATTCCGGCTAATGTGAACCAATTCAATTTGTTATAGACAAAGAACCAGACCCTCGCCACGCATGTGCCCGGGGCTACAAATGTTGTTTACAATTTCTTAATTCATTTGGTAATTTTTTTTTTTACTCCCTATTTTATTCAGTTGAATAAAACCAAATGTGTAGGTGCGTGCTTGCCAAGTCAAAAGGACACAAAGTTGGTATACACAAACATATATATATATATATATATATATATATATATATATATATATATATATATATATATATATATATATGAATATAGACAGATAGATAGATAGATAGATAGATAGATAGATAGATAGATAGATAAATATATAAACAAATGTTTATGTAAATTTATTAAAGTGGATACGAATGCAAAAAAAATTACGCACGCGAACATACAAAACACACACACATACACACACACACACACACACACATATATATATATATATATATATATATATATATATATATATATATATATATATATATATATTACAAAACCCATTCCACTTACTTGTAGCCTTTGGCTATGGAAAGAAAAACCATATGCTATGTATAAAATTTACGAAGATGTATAAATAAATTAATATATTTATCTATTCAAATACACGCATTCATATATGTATAAGAAGGTATTCATACACGGCCATACACGTAAATATATATAACATAAGTTACTACACACACACACACACACACACACACATATATATATATATATATATATATATCCATATAAGTTACTGCACATACACACACACATATATAAGAGAAAAAAATTAATAACATAAATAGGTTAGCCTTATTAACTTGGAACAAAAAAATAACTGATCCAATATTCAGAACAGTTTTTTTTCATCTGTTTCAAGGAGGTGGTGTTTGATAAACACTGCTGGCGAGTCATGGTTTGCTATATTGTTTTGCTTTGAAATTCTTGAAACAGTGTTTCATGGTATAAAATTGATGATCTCTGAAAACTTTGGACTATTGTGAGTTCCAGAAAACAAGTTGATTCAGCGAATACAGTCAATTAATAGACAAAATGATAAAATAATTTTCCAACGAAGAGCTAACAATAAATTTAAAATTTGTTCATATATTATTCACGGTTAAAAGCTGCCAAGACTATATATATATATATATATATATATATATATATATATATATATATATATATATATATATATATATATATGCGTGTGTGTGTGTGTGTGTATGTGTGTGTGTGTGTATGATTGTACAGGTGAACACAATTAAAGACTGTAAAGATATATTTTACGTTCATTTATTTTTCGACGGGGCACTCAAAAAAGGTATATTGAAATGTCCTTAATACGCGGAGTTTCAAAGAAATGAGTTCTTCTTATCGGAGGAAAGATATTAGCAAAGGAATATTATAATCTTCGTTCTGACGGCTAAAGAGTTGGTTGCGACGTTTAAATTGTCCATAAAAGAAAAAAAAAACAATGAATTTCAACAGCCTTTATTCCTTGACTGCTTGCAAACGGATTTTTCGGCAGTTATCGATAACAATTACTTGGATTATTACAAACTTTTTGTAGTACTACATTCTGGATTTTTTTTTATTTATTAAGACACTGCCTGTCAACGGCATAATTTTGGATTTTTCCTATGAGAACATTATCTCCTACCATCTTTTCTTATTGTTAATGCTGGATCTGTTTTTAATCCTTGACTATAAATGTATCCTCTTATTTCTTACATATTTTGCCATTTCATTTTTCCGTTCTTGCTTGTTTTTTTGTTGTTGTTTTTTTTTGTCTTTTTGCATTTATGACCAGTGTCATTTAATGATGTGCCAAGTAATGCCAGTACCAGCAAATTCATAGCTTCGTTATAATATTCAGTTACTAATATGTTTCCTCTGATGAGAAGAACGTATTCCTATGAAACTCAGGATTCAGGAAATTTCAAGATAATCGAACAATAAAGTTATGTAAAATATATTTTTACAGTCTTTAATTTTTTCCTTCTATAATAAGCTCTATGTCTTATGTTGGTTGTATTGAGCTTTTTATTTTTGGGGGTCACTATATAAATATTGATATTGATATTCACTCTAAGTTTACAAAGCCTACTGGATTCTAAACTTAATTATTACTGAATGTTTCAGATATATATATATATATATACATATATATATATATATATATATATATATATATACTAGCAAAAGTACACGTCGTTGACTGGGTTCAAAAACAGCCTACAGAAAATGGACTCTGATTTATGAAAGTATGATAGGTTATGAAAACGAAGGGTTGTAAAGAGATAGCTTCGAATTTGGGGTTATCAAAACCAAAGCAAAATATGATGAAAGTAAAAATAAAATAGATATACCTCATAATTTATTATACCATATCTGTTCACACTGAAACACTTATCACAATATTCTGTGGATCTATATGAAAAAAACCTTGTTAAACTTTGTGACACACACACACACACACACACACACACACACACACACACATATATATATATATATATATATATATATATATATATATATATATATATATATATATATATATATCAAAGTATACTTACGCAGATAGATATGAAAAGTCTTTATTAAAGTTTGTGCCTATTTCCGTCTATGGAGGCCAGGTGCGAACGCAGACCTCACAATTTTATTATACCATCCCCATTTAAGTTAAACCATAGTTATAAAATTATTATTATGAACATCTATATCAAAAAGACTTGTAAACGTTTTTTTTTTTTATATTTAAATTTTTTTTATTTCCATACTTTGTGAACCAGGCGCGTACGAAGACCCCACAATTTTAATGAATCATCATTATGCCGGATCAAACATACCCATTCCTGTGTCTCGATACATCTTCTATCATTATATGTGATCAGTTTTCTATAATAGTCAACCATATAGGAGCCTATTCGTGACCAGACACACACACAGACGTTCAGCTTTATATATATATATATGTATAGATATAGATATATATATACACACCCACACACGCACACACACACACACACACGCATATATATATATATATATATATATATATATATATATATATATATATATATATATTCTGGTGTGACATTGTTGTTAAAATGTTTTATACTTTCTTCATTGCTTCTAAAATTACAAGTTTTATCAAATAAACTCAAAGGAAAACAAACTTATTTAGCCCTGTATACAATCAATTCTAGTTTTTGGTGCTTGTTATTTTGTCGCTAGGCGAACAAATAGATACGCATAAAATTCTAAACAAACAGATGTCATTTGCAACTCATATTTACATGTTTATATCTATAATGCTTCTCGACAAAAGCAAAACACGTGTCCTGAACATTTCTGAACGGAACAACCTATTGATACCCGTATAGATTTTCGTTCTAAACTTAGCTACAACGTTCATAATTCAATTAGGAAGTTCAAAACAAAAAATACTAATACTTCGACAAAGTGCTGTTCATGCTGACGTTAGTTTGACTCTACACTGCTTCACCATTTTATGTTACATGCAAAGCACAGCAATTACACACACACACACACACACACACACACACACACACACACACACACACACACAAAGATAGCATGTATTCCGCCAGTTCACTCGCCATCAGTCAGATACAATAGGCAAACACTTAAAGATGCTAGAAATCATTGTTAGAGTAAAATAACCGAAGCCAAGATTAGGCATACGAATATGATCGATAATGGATTAGGTCCCAAGAATTACAAACTCGTCATTTCTGATAAAATAATAATCGTTATGATGAATAGTATACAATCAACAATCCCCTCACGACTGAAAAACCATGAGGTCGCTTGCAGGATATGTAATAACTTTACATGTTTGCCCGTAGGTTCGTTTCCAATTCCACCGCAACAGTTCTCAGCTTAACATCCGCAAGCAACTCGAGTCAGAATAAATAAATTGAGTATATTGTCATGGTTGTCGTAAAGAAAGAGGACTCACATCTGAGAGAATGCTATACTTCCATAAAGCCACTATTACGCCCATACATGGAATTTTGTAGCACAAACTGGGTTGGTGCATTTACCTCATGTGTCTTTCACTTAAACAAGATCAAACATGAGTCTCAAATGTAATAAGTCTTGTACTATCGGTTTAACTCAAACATCTGTTCCATTGTCGCAGTGTTGCAACGTTGCGCCTGTTTTACAAGTCCTTTTATGGAATGTGTTCTGATGGACTCATAGTATTTGTTACCGTTCTACGTACATACTCTCGATCAACCCGACAAGAAGCAAAATTCCATCGCTCCAATTTTGACGTTCTTAGATGCCGAGACACCTTTTAGTCTAATAGTTTCGTTGCTCGAAATCCTAGACTTCGGAATTCTCTCTCTGTTATCTGCTTCACTGACTGTACTAACTGGCTGTTGCCAGGAAGGTGGGCTCTCTCTACTGTGCTAGAAAACTACTTAGTCTGAAAGTATCTTGTACCACTATAAGCCAACCATTTGCCCATGTATGGAGTGCTGTTGTCACATTTGGGCTGATGCATCTACTAATTGTCTCTTACTCCTTGACAGGGTTCAAAAGAGAGCCGCCAACCTGATAGGTCCTGAACTGTCATCTAGGCTCCAGCCTCTGTCCCATCGACGAAATTTTGCATCCCTCTTTAGTACTTTAATGGTGAATGCTCTGAGAACTACAAGCACTTGTACATCCTCGACGTGAATACTCCCGACAAACCCGACAAGCAGCCAAATCCCACACCTTCACCGTAGAGATCGTTAGGTGCAAGAAGGCCTTCTACTCCAATAGTGTCTTCCCCAGAACTGCTAGACTTTGGAACTCCCTTCCGAGATTCTGCTTTCCCAACTGTACTGACATGCAGAAGATCAAGTGTAATGTGAACAGACATCTTGGTACTCATCTCTCTTCATAATACCCCTGCAACTTATGTCCCCGATAGTAGCCGTCTACCCCAACGTGGCACTGTCTTGTTTCGTGTTAAAATAAATAAAAAGTAGAGTAGATATTTCAATGAAATAAAACAAAGAACACAACCAAAGGAAACCAGGAAAACTGAAACCGTAATTATTTCAGTTTACTACGCGTCCAAAGAAATATGGTAAAGTCATCTGGCTCCACACCAACGAGTTAAGACACTGCCGCTGAGAGCAAGAAGAAGGCCTGTTTGCTGAAAAATGTCTGCAGGCAATGTAACTAAGATTTGTCAGACTGTCAGTACTATATGAGGGCCATTTGAAAAAGAAAAATAAAACATTTTTAAAAAGAAAAATGAACGCAGTTCGATTAATACTGAAACTGAACTTTATCTCTATATATAAAAGCGAAAATGTGTGTATGTATGTTTGTATGTATGCATGTATGTTTGTGCGTCCGCTAAAAACTTTCGACAGACAGAACAAAAATTCACAAACTCGTTATCATATTGAAGCTCCATCCTTCGCTCGAAAAATATCGAAAAATTAGCCAAAAACGTTAATTTTTCCACCCCGAAATCGACAATTTTTGACAGGGGGGGTCAACAAAAACGGTCTTCTCGTGACGACGACCAGTTCTACGCATGCGTCAGATTACGTCATGACCTTATTTACTTTGAATAGTTGAAAACTTTCATGTACCTCGCGTTAGGTCAAGTGATTATCGCGTTGGTTCATTATCTAAACGTTTTGGGTTCGAATCGTGGTGTGAAATGTCTTTTTTTTCGATTTTTTAAATTTAAATATTGAACCAGTGTTATTTAAGCCATTTTTCACGTAACGATCGTTTTTCTGTTTTGTTTTTATTTCGCTTATCCACCCCCGACAACACACCCAAAACACCCGGGTACCCACCGATTTTTAAAATTTTAATATCGAAACAGGCTTATTTAAGCCATTTTTCACGTCTTCGTGTGCCTGTTTTCATCGTTCGTTTGCCTTACGTTAGTTTTTTGTGTTTTTTGGGATGTTTTGATTACCCCCCCACTTAAGTTTTAACGTTGTTTTCTTTTATTACTGGTCATTGACGTCGTCGTCGTCGTCGTCGTCGTAACGCTCGACGACTTCTGTGCGCGCACCTGTCAATTTTGTTCTTACTTAAATAAATTCAAACATCATTCAGTAACTCATTCTGGCTGGCCGATTTTATTTTCAAACTTCGCCTCAAGGCTTCGGGTTCGATCCTACCAACTTTACCCCCCCCCCAGCTTTCTTTTTTATTTAACACCACACACCTCCAAACACCCGGGCAACGCCGGGTACCCCCGCTAATTCAATATAAATATAAATAGTATCTTTGTAAAATTAAGTTATTTTAAAACAATATACAATTTAATACTGATAAAACTGAATTATGTATTTAGGAAACAAACAATTAAAGAAACATTAAACACAAATATTTTGGCATTCAGAACAAGATCAGATTGTAGTATCTGTTTTGATGCTACACTTTACGTTTTCTGCCCTCGGTCGCTGGAGGAGAAATCGCCCATGGCTGAGATTATTTTTGTTCCTGTCCAGAGTTGTTCTTATTGGGAAGTTGGATTTTCCCCACAAGATTATATGTGGAAATATTTAAATAACTATTACTTTAAACACAGAAATTATATTTAAAGTTTTGGTTTTCTCTTCTTCTATGTCTATTTTTCCCATGTTTTTAATCAAAATGTGTAACTTATTAGTTGTCTCACAGTCCATCATCAGTGATCGCTCACTGGCAGTAATCTGTGGTGTTCCCTGGAGACTAAGTGACGATAAGTCTCCCTAGATTTCCAGTGTTCTCCACCCCCTGACCACTTACGCAGATAATTGCATGTTATCGCAACAGCTGTTGTCACTGTTTTCTCGTTGGCATCGGCCATTGGTGTTTCCTGGGGTTTGGGTGACAAAATGCCTCCCCAACGTACCAGATTTGAACTGTATCCTTCCAGTGGAGATTTAGTTAGTACTCTCCCACCTCGGTCTTCCCATCCTCTCTGGCCTGTTACAACTTGTTGGTGTGGCGTCAGTCGATGTCATCTACACCAGTTTTTATTATTATCATTACTATTATCATTATGATAACATTAAGGGTGCTTGTGCAGTGTACGTACGTGTATTTTAAATAGTATTTTCATTTAAATTAAATTTTGGGTGCGTATTGCCGTACACATAAATTCGAAAAAGTTGTCAAAAAAACAAATATATAACAAATAAATGTTATCAAAGGCAAGATAAATTACTTTTCAACCTAACTAGATATGTTTTAATGGTTTGTATTATTATATATGTTTTATGGGTTTGTATTATTATACACATAGATTCGAAACAGTGATAAAAAATCAAATGTATATATCTATAAAACTGAAAGTGTCTGCCTGTGTGTCTGTGTGTCTGTCTGTGTATATTTTCCTACGAAATAACTCGGTCAATTTTCTGTCTACAGACTCGAAATTTGAGATACAGGGTACTGAGATTTGAGTAAATCTTTTTGATCCATTATTGGACAGACATTTGGCTGTTAAGGGATCAAAGTTCAACGATTTGATCTTTCAGAACTCTACCAAACCAAACTCCTCTGCAAATTTTGGGTCTAAAGACTGGAAATTTTAGATATAGGTTCCTTGAACATGGATCTAACTTAATAACTTAATTTGAGCCCAAAACAATAAATGTTACGGGGGCATAATAGGGGTCAAAGTTTTTAAAAAATTGATCTCTGCGGTCTGTACCAAATTACTCAGACTATTTCTGGTCTAAGCATTTGAAATTTTACATAAAAGGTATTCAGAGATAGGCCAAGCTTTTTAATCGGTTTAGGTCGAAATTTTTAGCTTCGGAGAGGTAAAAATTCAAAAGATTTTACCTTTGCGCTGTCTAGCAAACTACTCACCGAATTTCAGGTCTAATCATTTAAAATTTACACATAACGTGTATTCACACAGGCGGCAAGCACTTTACTTAACTTTGGGGGCAAAAATTTGGCTGCAAAAATGTCAAAGTTGAAAGAGTTGACCTTTGCCGATTCTACGAAATTTCTCGGCCAATTTTGAGTCTAAAGTCTGGAAATTTTAGATGTGGGTAACTAGGAGATGGGTAAAACTTTTTATTCTGATTTGAGACCAAAATAATTACTGTTAAGGGGTCAAAATTGGCGTCCAATTCATAAAAAATTTACCTCCGCGGTCTCTACGAAATTACTCAGACAATTTTGGGTCTAAATGTAATGTACTTGCAATAACCCTTATCCCTAAGTGGCTTCCGGGCCTTGATAAGTGGTGATCACTGTGTAAAAAAAAAATAGTTGAAATCTTACATAAAGTGTATTCACACGTAGGGCAAGTACATAGGCCCCGAGCAAAGCTGAGCTGAATTGCTAGTATATATCAAATGAATGTTATCAAAGGCAAGATAAGTTACTATTCTTACTATATGGAAAGGTTGTTAGTGGTTTTAATCACTTTAAAACATGTAATCGCTTCGAAAATCATACAATGTTTATCGATATATTTTAAAAAGAAAATGTCGGCATGCTCCCTATTGAACTCGGTAAGTTTGGGAAAATGAGTTCAAACAAACAAATTATACAAAATACTGTAAGAAACTGACCGAATATATGTTCGCCTATGTCACGGTAACATATATTGAGCGATTTCTAACAGTATTTTGTATAATTCTTTTGTTTAAATTCGTTTTCCAAGACAAGCATGCCGCCATTTGCATTTTTCAAATACATCGGTAAACACTGTATGTTTTTCGAGCCGAATAAAAACACTAAAAATTTATCCAGTTTGGTAGAAAAATAACTCATGTTGCCTTTGATAACATTTGTTATATATTTGTTTTTTGACAACTTTTTCGAATCTATGTGTATAGTAAAACAAACCCGTCATCTAAATTATTTACAGTTAAAAATGTTATAAAAAAAACAAAAACTTGAAGGTGTAAATATATTTCAAAGAAATAAATTACGCCCGGTGCTAAAATATTCAAAATTCACCGATCGTAATAAAAAAAAAATTTAAAAAAAGAAAATTGCCGTGAAAAATGCTAACTTTCAAACAGTTAGAAATCCTCAGCGAAAAGTTTTATTTATTATTAAAAGAACGGATTGAAAAATATATAAAAATTGTTTTTTATGCAGTAAAAAAAATAAATAAATTCGACTTTATCCGATAGAAAGTTCAAAAACAAGTTCACTTACTATATTTTGTTAGATTAAAATTATCCCAACGTGCTAATAATAATTATTATCCAAATGGAGAATTGTTCTTTCTCTTTAAAGCATACATGGACAATCATTAACACAGCCATATTTTTATGCCTGTTAGCGTGATCACGTGGTTGAATACCGGAAACTATCTATGCCTACAAGTTGATCAGGAAGTGACGTTACGCTCTCATGTTCACTGGCCTACTCTCTCGCTGTAGATGGTTCTGAGGGTCTAAAAGGATGGAACGCCCGAGGAAAGGAATGTACTAATCATACCTCAGCTGGATAATTGTGAAGAACACTAGGACTTTGGAGAGGCTTATTTTCACTTAAATTCAATATTAAATAATGGTCTATATTAGCAAGAAATCAATGGTAAGTGTCAGTTGTGATACACAAAATCATATTTAATGGATATCGAAAATAGTGGAGAACACTGGAAATCTGGGGGAGATTTGTCACTCAGTTTCCAAGGAAGCACACAGGTGAGTGACAGTTAGTGATCCCTGGTGATGGCTTGTGTGAAAACTCTTAGTAGTAAATAATAATAATAATAATAATAATAATAATAATAATAATAATCTGAAATATTAAGGAAAACCCTTGAATGCGGAGAATAATACACATGAACCACATGCGTGAGCCAGACACACTGCTGCAAAGGTAACACAGGAAGAAGCGTTACAGGGAATGAGGAACACTGAAGCTGCATATCAACAAGTTTTATATCCGCATCTCGCACCCCCTCCTATTGTCCCATCACCTCCCCCACCCAAAAAAAAGTGTGATACCAAATAGCCGAGAAGGGTCAAGGAGGATGGACAGACCGAGGAGAGAGCGCTGACCAGACCTCAGCTGGACAAGCGCGAAGAGAACTGAGACCTTGGGAAGGCTTAGTGCCACTCAAATTCCAGTATAGACCAATGACCGCTGCCACCGAGAAATCGGTGGTGAGAGGCTGTTGCGATAACGCAAATTTATTTGCAAATGCTGTCGAAGGAGATGGAGAGTGCTGGACGTCTGGGGAGACTTGTTGTTACTCAGAGAACACCACAGGTTTTTCAATCATATCTTTGATAACTTGTGTGAAAACTCCATGTGAGCCAATAATAATAATAATAATAATAAGAAGAAGAAGAAGAAGAAGAAGAAGAAGAAGAAGAAGAAGACGAAGAAGAAAAAATGAAAAAGGAGAAACTATGAATGAAATAATAAACGAAAACAATTAAAAGGATTCCCTGTGAAATAATAAAAACAAAACAAAAAGACAGAATAAACGATAAGCAGGAATAACAGATGAAAACAAAAATACAAAAAATGTGACACGTGAAAGAATGAAGCAAGCAACTTTCAAAGAAACTTAACTATGTCGGCCATGTTTGTTTTGTCAATTACAACCAAAAACAAACATGCAAGATATAGTCAGAGCACTAAACTATCATCACTATGTTGACTCTTCGCTTGGAATGTTTATTCCGAATCGCAATCGTTTATTATGATTGGTAAAAGCATTAGTAATTTTTTCATCCGTCTACACGTATCTAAACGAGGCTTGGTCCGTCAGTTGGTTCGTCCTGCTTCCGGTAAACATAACATTTTCAGCGCAAAACACCTAAATTGAATCAGCATACCTTTTTTCTAAGCCCCTATTTAGCTTCAACAAGTCATATTGCCAATTGGACGTAAGAGGCTACTAGGTGGAGGAAAGTAGCTCGATTTTTCACTTTTCTCAAAATATTATAAAATCGCACCGAAAGTTGTATATTGAACCTGTTAAGTACTCACACAAAACATTAGATTAAAGACTTAAACGTTCATAGAACGTTATGCACCAAAGTTCGTTGACAAAAATGCACTGAAAATTCTTCATTATTTCAAGATTTACTTGAATATTGGTGTGGAAAGCAAATAATTTTGCTATTTAAAACTCAAGGAATGTTCTTTTATTTTATAAAAAAATATATTAATTAATAAAGTTTTCAACTTGAAAATCTGGCTTCCTTATTTTCAGTATCTGACCCCCTCCCATTTGTGTATCTGCTTTAGCAAACTACTTTTTAACGTTATGACTTTAGCAATAATATTTGAATACCTTAAAAACTGTTTGATTTTTACTGTTATATAATTGAAAGTATAACTAAGAAATAAAGAAAAACCAAACACTATTTCAATAGAGCTTAATATATAGAGTCAAACTGATCCCTATAAGAGCCGTTTGACCAGGTTGGTCTCAATTTCTGATTCAAAACGTTGGCTTTAGTATGTTGATGCCTTTCTTCAAAACCATATACGGTTTGAGAAGCTTTTGTCGTTAATTTTACTACCCATTCCACGTCCTGAGAATGTGAGGGGAAAATCTGACAAGTCACATTGGTTCCATTTATTAATGATTCTCCAAGTTGAGATTCAGAAAAATCTTCTGTCGCATAATGTAAAACCTATTAATGTGTGGAATTAAACTTTTAACGTTTTCCTGGTTGACTCCGCCTGAATGAGTCTGAAAATTTATTAATTGAATTATTAACAACTTCCAATCTGTACTACTATACTAATTATCGTGAAATTAGATTTTTTAAAAATCTTTAAAAACGATTCTATAAATAGGGATGAATAATTGAGTCAGTGATATATGAATACATATTTACTTAGTTAATACCTTAAATTATTTTAGAAACCTGTTCTCTTATTTCAACTTCCTCAGATTTGACCATGAAATATAAAAGGTTTTTAGGTAGTAAACAAAAAGTATTACATTATTTAATTGGACTTCACTATTGAGATGAGCATTATTTTGGTTCGAGGTGAGCATTGTCTGAAGATAGCGGTTTCAATCCTACCCAAAGCCGGCCAGAGGCTTACTTGGCCAAAAGGTGGTCAGACGACAGCAACTATGGAAGGCAGTAATTGCTGAGGATGCAATTACGAGATTCAGAGTTCCCATCCCCTCGCGATTACCACCTGGCGAAGGCCAGAGGAATAGTTGGCCGAAACGTCGTGAAACAACAACTAAGAAGGATAAGGATAATAGTCCGCAAAAAATAAATTAATAAAATGTATTACGTTTCTGTGTAGTTTGTTGGATTTTATGAGGCTGCTCCTTAATTTTCTGGATCATATTAAAAATGAGCACTTGCTAATTGAGGAATTTATTATTTCTTTTAATTTCCAGCTAACAAGTGACCCAAATTTACGATAAAATTTATTCAATTGCGTTTTGTTGTGAGTCTTTGTATGTATGCACCATAAATACACGAGCCTGATTGTCAAAGTTAACCATCTTGCTTAGTTTAAGGACTAATTTTCTAGGAGGCATCACCTTACGTTTAGAAATAACCACTGTGCATTCATACAGTAGTCTTTGGTCACAACTGGTATTATGTATTTCATCAATTTTCAAAATTGAATCTAGAGGACTGCTAATAATGGAAAATGATGGCAATCTTTTGAGCATAACTTTTCTAGGAATGAGGGGCTCTAAATGTTGTAAGGTCTTTTGCGCAACCATTTGTGTTTTAAAAAGAAGTATGAAAGGTAATTCATAATAGTGAACAAACCAACCAATTGTGTGAAGAATTTTTTTGTATATTTTTTTCTAAAATTGAAATACTTCAACCTTCACAACCTGTGTTAGAATCAGTGTTGCGAACAAGGATAGCCTTGACAGTGTTCTCACTATTGAATTCATACAAAATATCTACCATTTCTCTGCATGAACACCACCTGTTGCACAACTATTAAGAAGAACTCTATATGATTATATATCCTTCCCTCGTATTAATGTATATATATATATATATATATATATATATATATATATATATATATATATATATATATATAGTCTCCGAAGCTTTTAATCTTTAAAACTATACAAAAAAAATATTTTAAATCATTCGTTAGAAAACCATCTAGTCAGTAAGTCATTCAATCACCTGCAATCACTGCATGAACTCGCTCTCGAAATCTACCACAACACCAAAAATTTATTTTTCAAGGGATCATCAGTTGTTTAACATGAAACACTGCCTCGGGGATTTATATATATATATATATATATATATATATATATATATATATATATATATATATATATATATATATATATATATATATAGCCACGGAAAAGTATTGGATACATTACATTTTCGTTATAACTTAAATTAGGGTTCAAGATTTTACCAAAAATTTAGTCAGTATATTCCTATTAATATTCTAAATTATATTTGGAGTAGTAATTACAAAATACAAAGTTTAGAAAATTTATATGTAAGGAAAAATATGAATTAACAAACGCAAAAGTATTGGATACAATATTTCTAGCGACCCTCAAATAAAAAAAATATTTTGCTTTCTTTATTGGGCACTATTTAACAACCACGTTGTTTTCATTAGTCCTGACTTTTGAACATTTCAAACACGATATATATATATATATATATATATATATATATATATATATATGTGTGTGTGTGTGTGTGTGTGTGTGTGTGTGTGTGTGTATATATATATAAAAGTGAACGTGTCTGTCTGTGTGACTGTATACATTTGCCTACGCAATAACAAATTTTAGTATACAGACTTGAAATTTGATATACAGGGCACTGAGATATGGGAAAATATTTGTACTTAGTTTACGGCCCAAAAATTTCGCTGTTAAGGGGTCAAAGTTCAACGATTTGATCTTTGAGAACTCTATTCAAACTCCTCCGCCAAATTTTGGTACAAACAATTGAAATTTTAGATATAGGTACCTTTGACATGGATCTAAATTAATAACTTGATTTGAGCCCAAAACAATAAATGTTAAGGGGTCATAATAGAGGTCAAAGTCAATTGACCTCTGCTGTCTCTACCAAATAACTCAAACAATTTTAGGTCTAAACATTTGAAATTTTACATAAAGGGTAATCAGAGATAGGGCAAGTTTTTTAATCAGTGTGGGTCGAAAATTTGAGCTATCAATATATAAATGTATGTGTGTATGTCTGTATGTGTGCCTGAAACTTTCAACAGAGGCGACGGATTTTCACAAGACTAGTATTGTTTTTAAACTAGACCCTTCAAACACCGAAAAATTGGCTAAAAACATTAATTTCTTCACCCTCAACTGAGCACTTTTCTATAGGAATGGATCTCTTTTTTCACCGATATTTTCGAACGTATTCTCCTCTTTTCGATTGTCTAGCCTTAATCTAAACCTACGTAACTCCCGGTTTGACGGTGGCCGTAACAGCAAAGACGTCACGTTTTCCCCCGTTCTTTTCTTCCTTCACGGTTCGGGTTCAAGCTTGTTTTCCTACTTCCACTTTTTATTTTTTTGCTCAACATACACCTCCAAACACCCGATACCGCCGGGCTGAAATGCTAGTATATATATATATATATATATATATATATATATATATATATATATATATATATATATATATATATATTGTGCCCTGGTAGGCAGCTTCAATTTTGCTACATCGGTTGTCTCCCCTTTGGCTTTGCTAGGCCACTAATATATATATATATATATATATATATATATATATATATATATATATATATATAGAGAGAGAGAGAGAGAGAGAGAGAGAGAGAGAGAGACTACCTTTTTGGGCAATTCTGTAAGTTCCAAGTCTCAGCAAATATTTATTAAAATATAACAAATAAAATGTCGTTGTAAAGGAAATGAGCTGAATTGTGTAGTGAGCTATGTTACATATGCTCTTAAAGTCGCACATTAAGGAGATCATCCATCATCCAGAGCCTATTTTTGGTATTTTTTTGCATCCATAAAATGGTTCAATCGGAGTCATTTGTTTTCCTAGTTTTGCATATGAATTGCAAAATCTCTGGCATTTCCACAAAACTTTTGGCGTTGATGGAAGGGAGACTAAAACTTGCTGTTATGGTTTTAAATGATCTAAAATAGAAGCAAGAGGAGACTTGATTCCAACTATTTCTCATACGTTATATCTCCTTTCTTTGGTTATCCTACATAAAGTAAATTTCACAGTATATAGGGATTATTAGATATTCATAATCGTTGCCTATTTCCATCAAGGCCGGAGGTTTTGAGGATATATATATATATATATATATATATATGTGTGTGTGTGTGTGTGTGTGTGTGTGTGTGTGTGTGTGTGTGTGTGTGTGTGTGTGTGTGTTACTTTGACTACAGCTGCGAGCTCTCATCAACCAAAGATACGTCGATTATCAGAAGAATAGGGCGTTGTGATGACAACTAAATGAACGGGTATATGAAAAGTCTGTCCCACATTTGCTTTCCCAATTAACCGTAGATATTTGCTATAATACTGGCAGATAACGGATGCGAATATTTTTAATTTAATTAATTTTTATTTTCTCATTAATAAACACCAGGCCATATTCTAGGATTATATTCATTAGCCTACTTATTTCGTTCGTGGAAATAAAATGCAATTAAACAGGCGCAAACTGCATCTACCCCGTCCGCACGAGTTCTCTTATTTTTAACTTTACTGTACTGCTTTGTTAGATTATATTCGCTAGTCACGGCACATATATGCTGCATAATGATATTGCCACACCGGGTTTCGTCAGATCGCTAAGGTTAACCAACTTTGAGACTAGTTAGTTCCAAATGTCTGACTATTTGGGATACCAGGCGCTGGATATAGAAGGACGTCGACACCTTCCTACCAGAACTGCAAAAACCTAAAGCTATCATCCCCACCCACCCGTCTATGGTTAGACTGGGACCGCCTGTGAATTTGATATTCCCATAAAACTTCATCTTTTGGGAGAAGCCGATAAATGCCGTTTGTTTGTACGTTCGCTCTGCTGCGATTCCGTCACGCCTTAACTCAAAGTGATGTACCTATTTACTATGCCTCCCCACGGGACAGAGTTAGACACCAGGGTCGTTTTTTAACGTGGAGAAAAGGTACAAAAATAAAAATTGTCTCAGTCATGAAGGATTTCTCCTCCACTAAAAGAGAACAAGAAATAGAAGTGCAGCATCTGAAGAACAGATAGTATTTATTTGCTCCCCCACCGAGCAAATTAGGCACAAGGCCAATTTTTAATGTGAGGAGTGAAGGGAGGGGGAAAGGAAAAGGGGGACCAGCTCCCGAGAGGTGGGAAATGGGAGCTGGTTAAAGGTCAGGCATGTGGGGTTGCCCCCGCATCTGGTCTTTGCTAGTCATAGCTAGTCATAGCTTGCAGCATCTGAAGAACAGATGGTGTTTATTTGCTCCCCCACTGAGCAAATTAGGCACAAGGCCGTTTTTAATGTGAGGTAAAAACCAGCTTCCCTAAAAGTAGGCAAAAAGGGGGCACTCTGGTTACCAAAAATAATAATTGTCCCAGTATAGAGGGGTTCCCCTCCATTGACTGGTACAAATTATTTTAAGTGCAGCATCTGCCGGAACAGATGGTATTTATTTGCTCCCCCACTGAGCAAATTAGGCACAAGGCCGTTTTTAATGTGAGGTAAAAACCAGCTCCCCTTAAAGTAGGCAAAAAGGGGGCACTCTGGTTACCAAAAATAATAATTGTCCCAGTATAGAGGGTTTCCCCTCCATTGACTGGTACAAATTATCTTAAGTGCAGTATCTGCCGGAACAGATGGTATTTATTTGCTTCCCCACCGAGCAAATTAGGCACAAGGCCGATTTTTAATGTGAGGAGTGAAGGGAGGAGGAAGGGAAAAAGGGGACCAGCTCCCGAAAGGTGGGAAATGGGAGCTGGTTAATGGTCAGGAATGTGGGGTTGTCCCCACATCTGGTCTTTGCTAGTCATAGCTAGTCATAGCTTGCAGTATCTGCCGGAACAGATGGTATTTATTTGCTCCCCCACTGAGCAAATTAGGCACAAGGCCGTTTTTAATGTGAGGTAAAAACCAGCTCCCCTAAAAGGGGTCACTCTGGTTACCAAAAATAATAATTGTCCCAGTATAGAGGGTTGATATTTATTTGCTGCCCACCTCAGCAAAATGTGGCACAAGGCCGGAAAGTGGGAACCCCGCAGGCTCCCCAAAAGGAGGGGCACTCCTGCAATTTTAAAAATTGCCTGAGTAACCCCGTCGGCATTCCCCGGTCAGGGCGCCTCAGGCAGCAAGCAATAAACTTGCCCCACCGGAAAGCCCGGTGGCAAGGCCTGGGAGGGTGGACCTCCTAGGTATTACCCAGGCGATTGTCCCAGTATAGAGGGTTTCCCCTCCATTGACTGGTACAAATTATCTTAAGTGCAGCATCTGCCGGAACAGATGGTATTTATTTGCTCCCCCACTGAACAAATTAGGCACAAGGCCGTTTTTAATGTGAGGTAAAAACCAGCTCCCCTAAAAGTAGGCAAAAAGGGGGCACTCTGGTTACCAAAAATAATAATTGTCCCAGTATAGAGGGTTTCCCCTCCATTGACTGGTACAAATTATCTTAAGTACAGCATCTGCCGGAACAGATGGTGTTTATTTGCTCCCCCACTGAGCAAATTAGGCACAAGGCCGTTTTTAATGTGAGGTAAAAACCAGCTCCCCTAAAAGGGGTCACTCTGGTTACCAAAAATAATAATTGTCCCAGTATAGAGGGTTTCCCCTCCATTGACTGGTACAAATTATCTTAAGTGCAGCACCTGCCGGAACAGATACTACACTTTGATCTTGACCAAAAAGTGATGTAGGCTACTTAGGCGATCCTGCTAATCTGTGTCTACTCGTTGAGCACACGGCACGTGGTTATGCAACTGATATTGGTTTAAGTTGCGTTCTTTTTATACCGATAAAAAAGTACTAAATCAACGTATGACGTGATCAGCACAGAGGCGGCATAAGAACAGACCTTCTTCGGCAGTAGAATATAAGCCGTACTAAATATTCCTTTACAGTAACCAATATATATCTAACTGTCTATCAAACTATATACTACTGACTCTTCGTGGATCTTGCTTGTACCCGTAACATCTGATGACGTCATTAAAAATTGGCAGCGTCTATTATAACAGGAGAGGTAACTTGGCGCAATCCGTGACGTCACAAAATGATGACTATTAATTAAAAAAAGGAAAGAGAGAGAGAAGACAGGGCAGAAAGAGGGTGAGAAAGAATGAATACTTTATATATACGATTTGGAATCGTGTATTAAATAGAATCAACCACGGATATTATTTTCCAGGTTCCATAGATTAGTAGGTTAGATTAATGGAGTATGAGATTAGCGGTTAGCTGTTGCCACATACGTGAGCTAGACAGCTGTTTATGGTGTTCCTCGCGTGATGTAAAGACATATCTGAAATGCGAGTCCAGTTAAAAAATAGGTTTACTGAAGACGCAATGTAACTAGTGCTGTGACAACAGCATATTCTTTTCATTGTTTTAACGCTCTAGTATATATCCGACACAGTTAAAAACAGTTAATCAACCGAGAAGCACATCACTCTATACAAAAGCATATAAGATATCAACGGATATACACTCGAGAATCAAAACAATGAAAAACATGTGCTGTTGTTCTAACGCTACTTATAACCCACACTGTAGATTATGAATTCTACAAACAACAAAATAAATAAATATCGATGAGTGAAATAAATAGCATAGAAGTAAAGCTGAAATAACAATCTTCGCTATTAAATCAGTCTGTAATCAATAATTTAATGGCACAACACATCGGCGGCACACGTGTGTGTAAATATAATTTTTTTAAAAGTCAATTATACACCGGTAATGATAAACAAATAATCAGTAAAGAAAAAGCAGGAGGGGAAAAAACAATTAAATTCAATTTTTTCTATTAAAAAAACACATGATAAATGGTATACTTATCGATATGAAAAGTCGCTGAATGGTTCTTCTAAGTGGAGTAATGAAAGTAGATTCAATATAAACCGGAAGTATTTCCGGTAAGTAACTTCGGCTTAACTCGAGAGGATATTTTCTAGAGCTGGCAGTCCCCCCCCCATACAGCGATAGTACTATTTGCTATCGGGATAGAGGCCTTTACCAATTTGATTTAGCCTTTGTGTTATACTTCAACCGGGCAACGCTGGTACACGGGTCCTGCTAGTATATTTATATATATATATATATATATATATATATATATATATATATATATATATATATATAATAATAAAATACCTACAGAAACTAGTGTGTCATCCTTTCGGGAATCTTCAGTGCAGGATGTCACGATTAACACCAGTCGAGAGATTCGAACTCGGCAACACGAGCCATCTCTGGCTCGATTAGCAAAGACGATTGGCTAGTCGCAAAATATGCTTAAATATGATATTTTCATTAATGCAGATTTCCTATTGATATTGGACACAATATATAGTAATGATTTAAAATGTCTTTAAAAAATACCTCGTGCGCCACCATCAGGAATCGAAAAAAAAACGTTTAGCTTACCATTTACTTTTTCCTCTCACGTTAATGACTCAGTTATGAAGACATGTTTGTTGCATGTCCGTAAACTGAAAATTGACTCGGCAGGGAAAATGTACGCACAGAGACAAATTGAAACATGAACCAATAGCTATTACGTTACGCAGGCATATTAGTTATGCTGTCCTTCGACTTTAACTGCATTTCAAAAGTAATCCATCCTAATTTCTTATTTGTCACGAATGGATCAGAGGGGATTTCATATTAAATTATATGATGAGTGTATCTCTGCATTCATAACTGAAAGTTTCATCTCTCAGCTGAAGATAATTACGGTCTTAGAGAGAACTTTTCTGGTAAAGTACATAGAGAATGGTACTGACTACCGAAATTTATTATTTCTAGAGCAAAATACTTAAATGTGTGAGTCTGTGTGTTTTGAACCTGAACCATGTGTGTGTGTGTGTGTGTGTATGTGTGTGTGTGTGTGTGTGTGAGCGAATAGATTGTTAGCTGTACATTAAAAAGACGTATTTCTATGGCTTTATATCAATTAATGAAAAAGAACTCATAATTAAAAATATGTCTGATTCCGTTAATCTATTCACTCTGAGAGCGAAGTCATTTCAAGTAGGGTGTCTATGACACGGAGTGTGCACGGGGATACCGATGTGTGGTCACTCTGTGCCCATGCGTCTGTGGCTGTGTGTGCCTTCGCGCACGCGAAATATTAATCACAGGGGGAATGCCTATCCGATAGATGATTGCAACGATAACACATTGCCGATTTAAATGCTAATAAAAAGAAATACATCTGGGACCGTACATTTATCCACGATTAGATTGATACACTAATTAAAAAGTCCTTTTCAGCCGAGTGAACCCTAAGATGCCGGATAAAACTTATGAAGCATGAAAATGCACGCAGCCACAGACATAGGGGCAGACATATAAATACGTGTATCTGTGCACGTGTATGTGCTTGTGGTTACGTATCTATCTATCTATCTATATATATATATATATATATATATATATATATATATATATATATTAGAAAATCCACGATATATATATATATATATATTAGAAAATCCACTATATACATATAGATATACACACATATGCACATACACACACATACACACACACACACACATGTATATATATATATATATATATATATATATATATATATATTATTTTATAAAAGGAATTAGACCTAAAGTCTAAAGAGCAGAGTTTATTTTAATGTATTAGTAAATGTATTAATACTTTTAAAAGAAACAGTGCCCATTGTACAGTAGATATATAATAAGCTCAATAGGTATAGATATCCTAGAGCTATATTAATATTGAGTAAAACGATTCATAATTGTGAATTAAAAATCAGTTTCAAAAGGAAAAACAAACAAAATTAATTCGATTGTACGATCGTTTCGGAAACGATGTTCCTTTTATTGAAATAGACAATAAGTATTGACAATAACTTGACAAACGTTTTGTCCTTTTAACATAGTGTCGTCATCAGCAAAAATGAGGGGGGGGAGGAGAAGTTTAAAACACCAAAATAAAACTAGCATTTTAGTCGTGAGTAAAGCAGATATTTATGGGAATATTTAAACAGAAAATAAAGGAAAACTAAGTTATTAATTTTACGTGGATAAATAAAATAAAATAGAATAGAATAGAAAATTAGGAATAAGGGTAAAAGAAATATATATATATATATATATATATATATATATATATATATATATATATATATATATATATATATATATATATATATATATATATATATATATATATATATATATATTCCTTATTTACCTCCATTATAAAATTTGTTTTAAGTTCAGTCAGTCTACCTTTTGGCATGCTGTTATATTTTATCTTCGAATCGAAATAATTACTTAGAGTTTATATTACTTTAAAACGCTGTTCTAATGTACGGTTGATCAGTTTTCATCGCTGGAACGCGAAATTTAAAATTTTAAAATTTATTAAATTAAAAAGGGAGACAACTGCAAATTTTTGAAAAATGAAATAGAAATTTTAACAAAATTATTGATCAAAGGGAGATAACTTCTAATTCTTTTAGGGATGAATTATTTATTTATTGTAATGCTTAATATAGTAAAAATAAATAACGTCAATAATAGTAATGATATAAATCTTTGTGATGCAAAAATAAATAGATAATAATACTTATAATACTGATAATAAATAAATAATAATAGTTATAATAATGATAACCGTAACAATTCAAATAATGCTAATAAAATAAGTAAAATAATAATAGTTATTTAATTAATAATTATAAACAGTTAAAACCAGATTAATAATCAGATTATTTTTATTATTTTATGGGGGTTTAAATCTGTAAAACTTCATCCAACGTTTATGAATACAACCGGACAAAATCTCGTTCTTTTGGTTTACAAGTGTGAACATATTTCTATTGAATTTTGATATAGCCAGGGCTTCAAATCTACAAAGGGTGCAGAATTTGCCACCAGACTTATATGTTTTACAAGAGCCTAATATTTTCCAATTTTAAATTCAAGGGGATATTTATATCTTTGAGGTACTAAATATATTTTGCTAAAGTTTTCTGTTTTTTTTAAGGATCTTTTGTGGAAAGAGTGTTTATGTGTGGAGATTCTGTGTTTTATAAGCCCATAAGAAGCACAAAAATATATCGTATTTTGTTTAATAGAGTTGTAATAGTTGCTTTCAGTTGGATTTACAGTGGTATTGCTATGCAAGACGTTTGATTGTATAAGACTGTTAGATGGATTTATGCTAGTGTTATTTTGGTGTCTCTAACTTCTTCCTCTCCCCTATTTTTGCTGATGAGGAGACTATACTTATTGTCAATTTCAATAAAATAAACATCATTTCCGAAACGATCGTACAAGCGAGTTGATTTTGTTTGTTTTTTCCTTTTGAAACTGATTTTTAATTCACTATATTTAGAAAGTTGTGCATTTTCTTAACAATGAGCTTCTTTTGGAACACGCTATATATATACATATATATATACACATATATATATATATATAGTCATCCACATACAGTACAGTTTCGCTGTTTCACAGCTCATCAGTACGGCTAGAGAAGCAACTACCTTAAGCCAGGATCGCCCAAACGACAGTCAGAGCTTTTAACCATTGCGCTATACGGTGAGTTAACAATGTGTTTACACAAAGAGCATCGCTTCATACGCTAATGGTTATTTGTATATAACTTCCCAATATGGTCAACATAAGATAGGGAGCAGTATAGTACTTCACATGCAGTATTGTTTCGCTGTTTCACAGCTCATAAGTTCAACTAGAGAAGCAACTACCTCAAGCCAGGATCGAAACCCGATCGCCCAAACAAACGGAGCTTCTAACCGTTGCGCTATACATCTGCTGGCGGTGAATTAACAATGTTTTGACATTGTCCAAATACCTAAGCTTAATTTGTTTACACTAAGAGCATCGCTTCATACGCTATATATATATATATATATATATATATATATATATATATATATATATACCATTTTATTTTTGAAAGTATAAGGAAATAAATGTAGTTGTTACAAAAGACAAGAAGTCGAGTTATTACTTGACTCATGTGCCTTGCGATGTATTCTGCTACAACGTGTTGGGTCATAGAAAAAAAAACACACTGGCCGAAATGTGGAAAGTGAAGTTTACTATAGAATTTCAGAGGTAGAATGTATGCTTTTATACCTATTTTTTATAGAATTTCAGAGGTAGAATGTACGCTTTTATGCCCATTTAAAAAAAAAAAACTTATTTTCGCACTGATCGGCAGGGAGGGAAAAAGTTTAACTTCATAGAGCGTTTCCGGTAGATTATAGATTCCCAATCAGCTCGTCTTTATGCTTAATGGGGCAAATTTATTGTTTGTTGCCTGAGACGCCCCGACCGGGGAATGCCGGCGAGGTGTCCAAGCAATTTTTGTTGAAGCAAGAGCACTCCTCCTTTCCGACATTGTGTCACACTTTGGTGCGGTGGACACCAGAAAATATCTAACCCCCCCCCATTATACGTCAAAAATATTTTTTAACATTTTGTACCCTTTCAACACAGGAAAGAGTATTTTTAGGAGCCCCACCCCAGATGCGGCAACAGTATTCTATATTGGGGCGTATTTGACTTATTCAAGCAGAGGATTGTGTTGAAAGTGAGATACTTTCTGGAGCGGTTGAACGACCCTGCCATTTTCCCAGTGATTTTGAACAATGGACCTGATTTAGGTATTTCATTTCAGGTCAAGGGTGAAGGTTAATACCAGAAGTTTATCGGAACAGAGTTCCTCCTCAAGAGGTGGGTCCTGGATATGACCTTAAACTATATCCAGTGGTGAGGCCCCAGCTTGTAGGCTTTGGGGAGTGTGGAGCCACCCTTTAATTACCATTGCTTCCAGGTCCACTCTGACCCGGAGTGGTAGTACCTGTTAGGGTAGAAAACCGACTTGAAAACAACAAATATATTCTATTAAAAATTTTTTCTTTAAAATATTTGGATTCGGCATTAAATAACCCGAAAAGGGTTGATATGCCCTAAAACAAAAACAACCAACCAACCAATCCTCAAAACGAGCGCTGTTATTTTAACTGTTGTTAAAAGAAAGAAGTTTCGTTTTAGAGGAATTCAAATTATTAACTATTTTGAGCCTATTATACCACAAGCTCGATGTCTGAATAGAGAGTCTATATAAATCGATTACTATTCAATAACAACTAAAACCGAAGTATACATGCATAAGTAAGGCGAAATAAAAGTAAACAATGCTTAAGTTCCCGTCTCAAATAACCAAGTCCATACTAAGAACATCGCGGATGTGTGTACATTATTTGTAATCTGACAATATAACCGTGTAATCGCTGGTATGCGTAATTATTTATATAATATTAACGGATCCACGATGTAATACGAAAAAACTGACCCTACTAAATGATTAATTTGAACGAAACTATACTTTTTTCGGTTTTGAAAACACGTAACGATAATTGGCTTTAACTGTGTATGAAGCAAATTATTATATTTATTTGATTAAAGAGATATACCAATTCGTGATACATGAGAAAGTTACATTTTGTCTTATGCATAAATTAAGGATAATATATGAATAAAGAGGTTTATTGTCGTTATGCTTGAAGAATATATCTACAGTTATGTTACAGTTTGTCAATATTACAAAAGAATATACATTGAATAATGGAATAATAGATGTAATCCAACTAGTGGATCTGTAATGTCTGTAGTTAATAAATTTTTATTTGATAAAAGTAATTATTAAAGCTCCGTCCAAGCCTATAACTTTGAAAGAAATGTTATACATATTTTATTTTACTAAATATTAAACATATCTTATTTTACTAGAGATTGTGGAAGTTCTCTCCATAAGCAGAAAGAACAGGTTTTGAGACGAACTGTTCTTGCAAATAAAATATGTTTATTCTCTTATTTCTCTCATACTTAATATGACTTCTGCGGTTGTTAAAAATGTTAGAATGAGGTTATTCGGTTCAAGGGTTCAAATGGTTCCACGGGGAGGGGGTATAATTATTCAAACCATACTGATAATCGCTAGTGATCAGGAAACATAAGTCTGTCGATTATAAACATTTCTTTATGAACGAAAATGATGTTTGTGTGTGTGTGTGTGTGTGTGTGTGTGTGTGTGTGCAAAATGCTCAGCAGTAATTATCGCTTCATTCACTGAGGATTGCCTTTTTTTACATGGAGTTCACCACTTATCAAGGCCCAGTGGGGACTCGGGGATAAGGGTTATTGTGTGTACAGTAATCAATGGGATAGTGTAGCAATAGTATTGGAGAATTGATAAGGTGTCATTACTTAGGGGGGCGGTTCATCAGGAATTTGTTTGTGTTGGACTTGAAGACATCCAGGTTGAAGTCGGGAGGGAAGCAGGCAAGCGGAACAGAGTTCCACAGGCGTGCAGTTCTAAGAAAGAAGCTTTGTTCATAGAATCTACGTTTTGATTTAGGCACAGATAGGGAGTGGGGAAAATTATTGACGGTGGTTTCAGCTAGTCGGGTGTTTTTTTAGAAATATTGGCGAAGGGGGATCAGAGAATGGAGCTCAGACGAACACTTGCCATGGAAATAACGATAGAACAAAGACAGACTCGCTACGTCTCTTCTGTGAGAAAGAGGTTGCAGGGTAGAGAAAAGGGCATCCCCCCCACCAAGTCAGGAAGTCTATTTTGTACTCTGTCAAGGCAGGATAGGCTGTTTTTAGCAGCTCCCGCCCAGATGTTGCAGCAGTACTCCATCTTTGGACGTACTTGGCTCTTATATAGATAGAGAATTGCATCATTAGTGAGATATCTTCTGGAGCGGTAGAAGGATCCCACCATTTTCCCAGCGACCTAAGCATGAAAACTAGGTTCTTCGGGCATAATAAATGATTAATATTTATTTACAACATATAAAAACGTAAAGCAGTCAATTTTAATGCAATCGCGTTATTCCGACGTCCTGGCGTTGAATACTCTCCCTGAACGCCTACCGACATGAAATTCATAGGTATGTCATTTCATTCCATTCATGTGCTAGTTGCCGGTAGTGTGGAAAAAAGACCTCATCTAAGAAGTCAAGGGTGGTTTTGTGAATTTGATCGAATCTCCCAACTAGCAGCAATTCTCACTTCCTATACTGATGCTTGCATAAGCATGAAACACAAGTGTTCCTTGGAATGATAAATTATTATTTATTAAAAATACCATACATCTATATATCTATATGTGTATGTGTGTGTGTGTGTGAGAGAGAGAGAGTGTGTGTGTGTGTACGTGTGTGCATTGATCATTTACGAAATCCGATAGATGAAGCATTTCTTGGCATCATATCGTTTGATCCAACTGTAATCTAATTTACTTCGATATCGCAGGATGCATTACATTCGTGCTGACAAAAGATGGATAAAAAAAAATACGACTATGATGATAGACATTAAGCTTTTAAATTACTCTGAATTTGATAAGGTTGGATTAATTTGCTGGCAGTCGAAAGGGTTTGTTTTCGTCTTGCCCTCCGAAAATCATGTACAATCTTAAAGATTTGAAGGCCTCCGGTCCCGTTGCTGACTCCGGATAGCCTCCGTCGCCCGTCGGCCTTATGCACACTTCCAGTGTTCACCAGCTGTGAAGGCCTCGAAGGATTTGGCACACGAGAAAGTTTTTCAAATCTCGATAACTGAAAAGAGGGCGGGTAATAAACGATAATGGGAAAGGAAAGGGGTTGTATTTTAATGGTCGTTCACCCATTTAATCAGTCTAGACTCTTTGTCTCTGTATTTACTTTTCAAAATCAATCCTCTCTGTCTTTTAAATCCACCTCTCTAGTTATTTGTACACACACACACACACACACACGCACACGCACACACACATATATGTATATAAATAAATATATATATATTTATATATACATATATATATATATATATATGAGATGTAGTTTGCTTGAAGCGTTGTATGAGGTAGGTATATAGAAGAAATTTAGAAGGCTACCACAATACTAGAAATGGAAGGTAGTCAGTGTTGAGAAAGAAAGACGAAAACAAGTGACAATTTGTAAATCAGTATATATATAGTATATATAGTCATCCACATTCAGTACTGTTTCGTTGCATCACAGCTCATCAGTGCGGCTAGACAAGCAACTACCTCAAGCCAGGATCGAAACCCGACCGCCTGTACGAGAGTCAGGGCTTTGAACCATTACACCAATCAGCAGCTGCTGTGCGAGCAGTGAATTAACGATGTTTTGACATCGTCCGAATACCTAAGCCCGATTTGTTTACACAAAAAAGCATCGCTTAATACGCCAATTGTGTATAGTGTATCACTTCCCAATATGCTCAACTCAAGATAAGGAGTATTATATATATATATATATATATATATATATATATATATATATATATATATATATATATATATATATATATATATAATGGGGAAATTTTACTAGTCAAATGCTGTTGCTTCAGTCCAATATAAGTATAAATGTTTATATTTATCCAAAGCAAACATTTTTAAAAACTCGATATTCCAGTAAAGAGTTGAACTTAAAATCATAAGCATAAACAAAGATTGTAAACCGGAGATTAATATGTAAAAAAAATACTTTTCGACAGATAAAGAAGGGTGGTTAAATATCCTTAATCCGCGGAGTTAAAAAGAATGTAAGGTTCTTTTTATCAGAGGAAAGAAACTAGGTAGCAGATCATAAAGATAGCGGAGTTAAAGAATTGCTACCATTAGCATTTCATGAAAATCATTCAATGATGTTGGTCATAGGGTCTAAAATGCAGTTTGTAAAGTAATGCTTACATAAGTTTGTCAAAAGGGAAAGAGAAAGAGGAAGAGAAGAAAAAAGAAATCAAACTACATTGCATCAGTCATCGTACTTGGCCTTTTGGTCAAGATCAAAGTGTAGTATCTGTTCCGGCAGATGCTGCACTTAAGATAATTTGTACCAGTCAATGGAGGGGAAACCCTCTATACTGGGACAATTATTATTTTTGGTAACCAGAGTGCCCCCTTTTTGCCTACTTTTAGGGGAGCTGGTTTTTACCTCACATTAAAAACGGCCTTGTGCCTAATTTGCTCAGTGGGGGAGCAAATAAACACCATCTGTTCCGGCAGATGCTGCAAGCTATGACTAGCAAAGACCAGCTATGACTAGCAAAGACCAGATGTGGGGGCAACCCCACATGCCTGACCTTTAACCAGCTCCCATTTCCCACCTCTCGGGAGTTGGTCCCCTTTTCCCCTTCCCCCTCCCTTCACTCCTCACATTAAAAATCGGCCTTGTGCCTAATTTGCTCGGTGGGGGAGCAAATAAATACCATCTGTTCTTCAGATGCTGCACTTCCATTTCTTGTTCTCTTTCGGTGAAGGAGAATTCCTTCACAACTGAGACAATTTTTTATTTGTGCACCTTTTCTCCACGTTAAAAAACGACCCTGGTGTCTAACTCTGTCCCGTGGGGAGGCATTGTAAATATTTACATTGCATCAGTCAAGACTCTGATTTTATCCTCTGTAAAAGTTTTCGGAGTTTTAAATCCAGTTACAAAGGATGATATGAGATTAAATCCTGTGCGGTTGGGATGAATATATAAAAAAAACATTTCGAGAAGATTAAAATCCGTCACTTGAACAAATTCGAATACATGAACAGGTTGCAGTAATCTATTCAAGTATGATCTGTATTATCCGCCATTTGAAAAAGGGTCTTCCCCGAAATATATCATGGATTATTGACACACACAGTAGACCTCTCGACTGATTTAATATATATATGGTTATTGATTTGCCAAGCTAATCAAAAACCTTGATTCCAGTAAAGCAACTGGCCCTGACGGTATTCCAATTATAGTACTCAAAAAACTTCGACCTGAACTAGCGCCCATACTTACAAAACTATTTAAACGTTGTCTTAAGGAGAATAGTTTCCCATCTCCCTGGAAAATTTCATCTGTATGCCCTGTATTTAAGAATTCAGGTGATCGCTCATCCCCCTCTCAGTACAGGCCAATAAGTCTCCTGTGCGTCATGAGTAAGTTGCTTTTCTCTTCCTTGCAACCTCTATCTCAATATGGTTTCCGTTCTGCTAGATCTACAGCAGATGTGCTTACAGTTATATCTCATATGATTAGCAAATCTCTCGACGGAGACAACCTTTCTAGGGCAATTGCTCTTGACATATCTAAGGCCTTTGATAGGGTATGGCATAAAGGTTTACTTCATAAGATCTCTAGCTATGGTATAGCTGGAAATGTCTTCTCAATTATTAAATCATTTCTTTCTGATAGGTTCATAAGAGTAGTAGTTGAGGGGCAAAAATCAGAAGCCCACAGTATTAATGCCGGTGTCCCTCAGGGGTCCATCCTGGGCCCAACTCTTTTTCTGATCTACATTAATGATCTTCCAAATCACATCCTTACATCATTTGTAGACATTTATGCTGACGACACTACCATTTATGGTAGCACATCTAAGACAGTAAACGACCAAGTTCTCTCCAATTCTCTCTCCTCTGATCTTGAGCATGTAGTACAATGGGGAAAGGAGTGGCTGGTTACTTTTAATGCATCTAAAACCAAGCTTCTCTCTTTACATCATCAACATTCTGAGCCACATCTGGCATCAATTGAAATGAATCGCTCTCGTCTTCAGGAGGCCTCAAGTTTTGACAAGCTTCTGGGCTTGACCTTTACTCCTGATCTTAAATGGAACACGTACATCAAATCTGTTGCCAAGGCCGCTGGAAAAATGGTGGGATCTTTCTATCGATCCAGTAGATATCTCACTGCTGATGCTATTCTCTATCTATATAAGAGCCAGGTACGTCCAAGGATGGAATACTGTTGCCACATCTGGGCAGGAGCTGCTAGAAAGGACTTGTCCTGCCTTGATAGAGTTCAAAATAGACTTCGTAGCCTCGTAGGAGATGTCCTTTTCTCTTCCTTGCAACCTCTATCTCACAGAAGAGATGGTGCGAGTTTGTCTCTGATGTATCGTTATTTTCATGGAAAGTGTTCGACTGAGCTTCAATCTATGGTCTCCCCTCGCAAAACTTTCACAAGAAACACTCGTCTAGCTGTAAACACTATCAATAATTCCCCCCACTCTTTATCTGTGCCTAAACCTAAACGTAGATTCCATGAACAAAGCTTTTTTTTATTAGAACTGCACGCCTGTGGAATTGTCTTCCGTTTTCCTGCTTTCCGGCTGACTACAATATGGTTGTCTTCAAGTCTAACGTAAATAAGTTCTTGATGAGCCGTTCCATATAAGTTATCAAATTTAACAAATTTTCATTACTAATGATTATTATATTGTCCAATTTCTACTGTACATTCTTTAACCCTTATCCCTGAGTGGCCTCTTGGCCTTGATAATGAGTTGATACCTATGAAAAAAAAAGAAAAAGTAATGTGAACAAGTTCTAATTGAATCGTCCCCCTAAGTAATCCAAGTTACAAAATTCCCACTAAAATCACAATGACTAATGTATACCTATTAAGCCTTATCCTCGAGTGGCCTCTGGGCCTTGATAAGTGGTGACACCCTTGTAAAAAAAAAAAAAAAAAAAGATTCACAAATTGTCACTTGTTTTCGTCTTTCTCTTTCAACACCGAATATATGCCATTTCCCGCATTGTGATAGCAAATATTGTTATTTCGTGAACTATGCAAATTTTTACTAGAAAACGGAACTTTTACTTTGTGCATGACCCTTGTATGAAAAGGCACGGTCTAAAGGCCCATGCACATGCATAGTTCATCGCTGGAAAAATGTGCACAGAGAATGGTACTGACTAGAAAAAAAAATCTGGAGCACAAAATGTCGCTCTTTTTTATTATATTACTTCTGTCTTCATAGCTCTTCAACTTTTTCTGTATAAACAACGGGAGCACTTGTAACATAAGGCTGTATAAAGGTATTAAATTTTGTCAAAATAGACCTATCTCTTCTATAATCGATTATCGAATTTTGATACTTATCGGAAACGTTCCGACAAAAAAAATTAGCTAAGTAAGCTCCCAAACACATTAAATAACCTTGGGTGACATTAAAAAAAAAATTGTCCCAGCCAATTTGGAATCCATCGAGAACGACCTCACACAGACACCCAGAGACACACGCAAAGTGCATATATATATATATATATATATATATATATATATATATATATATATATATATATAATGTTAAAAGTCCACGTATGCTTCTAGGATAGTGATTTAAAGGTAATGAGGGGTTTTGAAGCATGAAAAACGATGTTACTTTGTGTATTTTTATTGTTATTTTTTATATTTCAAGCGGACCTCCTTTTGAAATATAAAAAATAAAAATAAACATATAAAATACAAAAAAGTAACATCGTTTTTCATGCTTCAAAAAACTCTCATAACCTTCAAATCACTATATATATATATATATATATATATATATATATATATATATATATATATATATATATATATATATATATATATATATATATATGTATTATGTTAGGGATAAGTGGGTTTGTAAAACAATTTTTGCAGATCATGAAAAGCTGGCATAATGGTTATCGTAATTGTCTTTAGGTTTTGATTTCGATCTAAGCTCGAATATTTTTTTTTTACTTACAAGAAGTGAACTGTCTAGAAAACATCATGCTCGCATGCACATGTCTCAGTTTCTTTTCGGGTTTTTTTATTTCAGTTTTTTTATTATGGAAATTTACGTTAAGATTTATCCTGGGCAACTCTCATTACATCTGCCCGTATATATATATATATATATATATATATATATATATATATATATATATATATATATATATATATATATATATATATATATAAACGTTTAACTCATATATCGGGTGATCACTACTTAATTATATACTGAAATAATATATTTGCATAATATATTATTTCGTAAAATAAGCAGATAATATAAGATCATTATATAATATAGTAGTAATAATGTTTTAACATCTGAAAGTACGACAGTCTTGTAAAATCATTGTAACTATTTACAATGCCTCCCCACTGGATAGAGTTAGACGTCAGGTCCGTTTTTTAACGTGGAGAAAAGGTACAAAAATAAAAAAGATTGTCTCAGTCGCGAAGGACTTCTCCTCCACTGAAAGAGAACAAGAAATGGAAGTGCAGTATCTGAAGAACAGATTGTATTTATTTGCTTCCCCACTGAGAAAATTTGGCACAAGGCCGTTTTTTAATGTGAGGAGTGAAGGGGAAATGGGGACCAGCTCCCCGGGGAGTAGGGGAGCTGGATAGTGACAATTGGTATGAATGGTTGCTCCTACATTGACCAAGCTCTTATATGTGGGGTTGGTATTTATTTGCTCCCCCATCGAGCAAATTAGGCACGAGGCCGATTTTTAATGTGAGGAGTGAAGGGGAACTGGGGACCAGCTCCCCGGGTATTAAGGGAGCAGGATAGAGTAATTGGTAGGAAGGTTTGTCCCTACATTGACCAAGGTCTTATATGTGGGATTTCCCCCACATATGATCTTTGCTTGCAGTATCTACCGGAACAGATATTACAATTTGATCCTGTATATATATTTTATATATTTTTTTTATTATTTATGCAATGATGAAATCTTGGCCAAAGGGCCAAAAATGTAAAATCATTGTATATAACATTTAGTAACAGCGGCTTTAAAGCAACTGATTATCAAATGATGGTTGTTTGTGCAATACCTGGTTTACTTGTGGTGCTGGTTTACTTTTGTGGTCATAATATCGAGTTTTGAAATCTAAGGATGACATACCTACGTAATATTCCTTGTTATTCGTGTTTTCCTTCGCAAATATTGTGGCCTGGTAAACTATGCTTTTGTTTAGACATTTATTTAGAAGTAAGCATATGTGTGCGGTATCTGCAGTTGCATTTATCTTGTTCATTATTAGTATTTTTATTTTTATTTCTAGTATGGTTGTTGATGTCCGGAGTTGGTTTATTATTATTATTATTATTATTATTATTATTATTATTATTATTATTATTATTTCTACGAGTTACATATGTGTCTTTTGTGTTAGTTTTATTTTTGTCATGGTGTCCACTTTTTTGCTGTTGTTTTCATTACTTTTATTTAATATTTTTTTATTATGTGCTTTAATTATCATCTCTAAATTTTCGCAGCAGCTGTATGATAATGTTAGGGTATTTTTATTGAAAATTTTATGTAAGGGATTGGTTGCGGGAAAGTGCTTTTCGATAAGATCCAGAAATTCTTGCCAAGTTTTGTTTTTAACATTTGATTGTATGGCGCCGTATACCAGATTATATCTCTTTTTCTTCTATTTTTAATTTAATTATAGTTATTGGTGTTTTGTTGCTTATATTTGATATCAATATTTTTGTATCGATTATTTTTAGGGCTGTTTCATAGATATTGGTTGACCTATTAAATACATTTTCATCGCTTGAGTTATTGCTGAGTCTACTTACGATCGAGTTAGGAATCTGTTTTATAATTGATGGTGG